>NC_073691.1:83877681-83963696 GCF_029784155.1 Uranotaenia lowii
TTGATCCGCGATATAATTTTCTTGGGTCCAAAAGGATGACGTTTCAGGACAAAGAAGCTGCGCAGGTAAAAAAAATCTTAAATTATTTAATAGCTTAATATTTATTTTTTCTCATATTAACCTCATTTCAAAATGTTATATGTTGTCGATGAGTTTATTTGAATTACGCCACAATGAACCGTGTAAAATCTATGCTAATTGCGGGAAACCGTGTAAAAAACTGAGGTCTCGAGTCTCATGTCTCATTTCTAAGGTCTCAGGCCTCATGTCTCTAACCTTCACAGCTTTAGAGCTTAGATCCTCCTACCTTTGAAAAATTTTAAGTGTTTTTCATTGAAAAGGACTTAAAAAAATTACTACAAGATACCGTGTTGACTGCGAAAACTGCGTAAAACTGTACTGATTCCGGAAAATCGTGTAAAAAACTGTGCAAAAAATTTCTGTGTACTCCACTACCTTCTACTAAGTGCATAACCGACCGAGAATGCTAGCAAGTAACTAATGAAATACTAGTATATGAGTTTTTGGATTTCTTTTGATTGAGCTTGTTGAATTTTTTTCCTGCTATTTTTAATTCGTCATTATTATCTGCTCATAAACTAAAAATTATATTAGAGAAATAGCGATTCTTTCTTATCTAATGTTGTCCGATTTCCCGGTTTTATTCAGGTTTGCCTGGACATTCAATACAAAATTTTGAAACAGTCCGGGCCGGCCCGGTTGCCTGGATTTCATTGAAAAATGCCTGGATTTTGCCCGGTTATATTCACTTTATTTGGAAAATCAAAATAACAAACTCCTCCAAAACGGAATTTATTGAGAAAAAATAATCATGAAAGGTGTTTTGGAACTTAAAGTACGATTCAAAACCTGTCGATAAGTTCTGATGAACAAAAAAGTTTTTTTGCCCAGATAATGCTCGGATTTATGGACATTTTTAAAATTATTTGCCCGGATTTTGCTAGGTTTTTATTTAAAATTGCCCGGTTTGTCCGGCTCGGAAACACGTCAAGCGAAATGAATTAACATTGAAATTCTTAATTATCTTAATGGTTTTCCCTCGCTTTCAAAACTTCATCGCACGGTTAATGCCTCCTTTTTTCTGCCATGACATGAAATTTGAAATTCCAAACTTATATAACTTCCTCAATTTTAACTTCGGAAGAAACTTGAAAATAACAAAGGGAATACAATTAAGATGCCGAAGTAGCACATTTCTAGATTGGACTCGTATTTTTTTTTATTCTTTTGCCACCCCATACATCTTTTTAGGATGCGGAGGAACTTTTTATCCTTCGGATAATTAAATCAATATTTTTTCTATCTGTTACTGGGCCAGATTGCATCCTTTCGAAACTCTATGTACAAATTTGCCAAATTTGACGTTGTTTAACATCAGAAAGGACAAACTTCAATTCACAAATTATATACATCGTTTAAATTTACAACATTGTAAATTATTTTCAAGAAATTGTTATGAAAACTTTGAAAAATCGATTCATTTCATCTGTCCACGCGTTGCATTTGGCGCAATCAACAACCATGTGGAGACAAAATAACGAAACGGAAAACACGACCATCAAGTGTGCAATGCGTTTTCCAATTTGGTTCACGAACCAGAATCGCGAGGTTCGCGAGGTTTTCTGCCACGGCTCGCTCACGATTTTCTGGCGATCGGATTCCCCTTGAAAAAAATCCCCTACAATCACGTGTTTGCTGAGTCGCGAACCTACTGTGGTCAGAACTTTTGTGAACTACGCGCGGTTTTGTTTCTTGGCTGCTCCGATTTGAATACGATTTTTTTAGTCCTTGGTGTCGGCAGATGTTTCTTCCGTTGGTGTTGGTGCCACGATCTCACACAAGTTTCCTGATGGCACCATAAAGGTAATTCAACATGCCTCCCGTGCGTTATCACCTGCAAAGAAAAACTACAGCCAACCAGATCGCGAGGGGCTCAAGATAATATTTGCCGTAACAAAGTTCCATAAGATGTTGTTCGGTCGAAGATTTCACTTCCAAACCGACCATGCCCCCCTTCTCAGGATCTTCGGTAGCGAGAAGGGCATATCAGTTTACACCTCCAACCCACTGCAACGATGGCTCATCGGCAACCATGTACGACCGGAAGAGGACTATGTGATAGCGACGATACAGTTAGAGAATGAAATCAGGTTAGTAATGTCGTTAATGTTCTTCCCTTGAGTTTTAGACTTATCGAAACTGCAACCCAAAAGGATCCCGTTTTGAGGCGAGTGTAAATTTATGCAAAAAGGCTGGCCCCCTTCCTTAAAGGCCTTATCAGAACCGGAAGTCAAATCATTCTGCGACCGACAAGACTCACTCAGTCTCTGCCAAGGGTGCATTTCAGGGCTGGATTACGATGTAACCTCCTATGTCAAAACGTGTCGAAATTGTGCAATTGCTTTAAAATCCGCTCCAATTTCGAAACCGTCACTATGGCCCACTCCGAGCAAATCATGGGAAAGGGTTCACATAGACTATGCTGGACCTTTGGACGGAGAATGCTTCCTGCTGGTCATCGACGCCTTCACCAAGTGGCCTGAAATTGTTGAGACACATCGTACGACATCCATCTCAACGATTCGCATTCTGAAGGATCTGTTTGCTCGAATGGGTATACCAACTACACTCCTCAGCGATAATGGAAATCAATTTACAAGTGAAGAGTTTCAAACGTTCTGCTTGGAAAACGGCATCGATCATCTGACCACTGCACCGTTCCACCTACAAAGCAACGGTCAGACGGAACGCTTTGTAGATACGTTCAAGCGTGCAATCAGAAAAGTTCAGGAGGGAAGGACAACCGTTCGAGAAGCATTGGCCACCTTCCTTCAAAAAGGAGGATTATCTCCAGGAAGATCCGAAAATCGCCGTAACATCCGGTATTGCCAGATTTACTACATGTTTCTTAGGTTAAACCCAGGGTAGGAAGACTGAAATTCAGTGGATTCAAATACCCCAATATGAGCTCTACTTAAACAGAAACCGTTTTTAGCTTATCAGTTTTCGTAAGATTTATAATGCAGTTTGTGCAAAGGACCTACAAAATTTACATTATCCTCACACAAATTGTTTTATACACCCTTTACTCCACAACAAAGCAAACGGTCTACATGCAAAACATTAAATAGGGAAAGATGCGGAAGGCTGTTTTTGCTATTCGGGCATAAGTGTTTGTCAAAAAATAGGGGAAATTTTATCCCCATCTTACTCACGCTCATATGTGTGACATACAGTACAAAGCAAAGGGTGTATAAAACATTAAGCCGAAATTCATACTCCAGCTATAAGTTCTATAAAAAAATTCGAGCTATTGTTCCATAATAATACCCTCGTATGGGAGTTATTAACCAAACACTAGCGACACCATGTTCTCCATAGAAGAGTTTCGATTAGTTAGGGAGCTTTTGGAAAGCTTTTGAAAACGGCCTTACATTTGTCCTAACTCCAAAACGTCAAAAATTTACCTGGCACCGCGGATTGATAAAAACATATTTAGAATGATCCTACGCACCGTTTTGGAAGATTCATCATAAATGAACATAGACCCTTTTCGCGTGTTGGTGCTGATATGAAAATTTTTTTCGGTCCATGGTGATAACCAAAAATCCAACTCTGTAATTTTGACTTTTTTTAGAAAAACCTTTAATCAAACAATTATATTATTTATCATAATAATAAGAAATTAATAATAAGAAAGTAAAATTTGAACATTCGCACTGGTCGGTAGATCGTTGAGAAAAGTTTGACGAGTCATCCATTGTGTTCTTTTTTTAATTCAGTCTATGCCCACGAAATTGGAACAAATTTTCACAACCACAACGTTGTACGGGAGCAAACAATTTCTCTATCGGACTCGAATATTCTGAACAACTACAAAAAAAATACAATTATGCCATACGAAACCCTTCTTCTCTTTCTGTTTTTCTAAACAGTTTTACTAAATTCATCATACTAAAAACCAGCACGCACCTGGGAAAACAAACTTTTATTTTTTAAAACAACGAGAGTCCGTAGGCTTTAAGCAAACAATATAATTTGAAAAACTAAAAGAAGTTCATCAAATCCGCAAATCTTTTTGAATTGTAAAGCTCTGCTGGGTCAACATGTTGACCCTTCTTAAAACACCGATATAACTTTTCCTTGCATACAAGTTTTTCGATCAGTTGCATCCTATGTTGTATCCCATATGTCGTCCGATCTAAGTTTTTTTTATTGGCCAATCCTCCGAAACATATTCCAATTGGAATGAAATGAACACATCTACAAAGCCAACAAAACACCCAAAACACGCACCAGAAGTTCACTGGGTTTATTCTTCAGGTGAGTATTTGTACTACACTCAACACACACACATATAAACTATATTTTCATTTTTATGATGTTTTTGAATATTAAACAGTTCAGGAATTTATCAGTGACCACTTTATCAGTTAACGATTACCGGTGCTACAGGATTGTTGCTTTGATTCGTTTTTCGTGAATAAGGTTGCAAAAATGGCTAAAGCTCTTCGTTATTACTACGATTTGATGTCCCAACCCAGCCGAGCGCTGTACATTTTTCTAGAGAAAACCAAAATCCCCTACGAAAGATGTTTGGTGAACCTGGGAAAAGGTAAGAAAGTATCAATCAATGATTTCCGTTCCAGTTTTTAATTGAAAGTATCGCTCGCAGGAGAACACTTGACCGATGAGTTCAAGGCAATCAACCGGTTCCAGAAGGTGCCGGCCATTGTCGATAAGGGATTTCCGCTGGCCGAGAGTGTGGCCATCATTCGGTACTTGTCGAGGGAGTACAAATTTCCCGATCATTGGTACCCGGCCGAAACTGAAAAGCGAGCCCGGATCGATGAGTATCTCGAATGGCAACATCACAACACCCGGGCCGTTTGTGCCATCTACTTCCAGTACATGTGGCTTAGACCCCGCATGATGGGGGCCAAGGTTAATCCCGAACGGGCCGAGGAACATAAGGCTAAGATGGAATCGTGTTTGGATTTCATCGAACAGGAATATCTGGGCGGGGGCTCGAAATACCTCACCGGAAATGACATCACGGTGGCGGATTTGATGGCGGCCTGTGAAATCGAACAACCAAGTAGGACCACGAAAGGTTAATCTATTTAGAACAAGAATATTTAAATAAGATTGATCCCTTTTCTCATAGAAATGGCTGGATTCGACCCTTGCGCTGGACGACCAAATTTGACGGCTTGGATGGCACGCGTACGAGACGAAACTAATCCGTACTACGATGAAGCTCACAAGCTGGTCTACAAGATAACGCCCAACAGTGTTCCTAAACCTAAGCTGTAATTTAGAACCAATGAATATTTGTTAATGTCTGTTATTCTATGTATGGTTTCGAGGCACAATAAATTGGGTATAAAGTGTTTATATTAAAAAAAGGTTGTAGGTATTTAGTTTGAAGATGCCGAAATAAAACTATTTTTATCACTTTTTTTTTGTTTATTTGAAAATAACTTGACACAAATGGGAATAATCCTTTAAAAAAAACAAACTTTTAATTCCAATTTCCCGATTTTGATACAAATTGGTCAAGCGCCAGGTCCCTTGATGGTTTTCGGCATAAACTTGTACAGAACTTTGTGCGCCTCGTCATAATGCGGATTGGTCTGGATTCGAACGCGTTCCATCCAGTCGGCTAGGACTGGTCTACCCTCGCGAGGATCGAATCCGGCCATCTTGGGTTGCTCTATTTCACAGGCTCCTATCACGTCGGCAAACGTCAGTTCATCGCCGGCAATAAACGGCTTTTTACCATTGTCCAAGAACAGCTTCTCGAAGGAATCCAAATCGGTCTCCATTTTCTTCCGCAGGCTTTGTTCCTTCTGAGGATTTACCTCCAATCCAAGAAGCGGATTCATCCAGACATACATGAAATAGAGGGCACACTGAGCCCTCACGTTCAAATGCTGCCACTCAAGAAACTCATCCACCCGAGCGCGAACCTGTTTGTCCTTCGGATACCAAGAATGCTGCCCTGCCTGGAATCCAATATCGCGATCCAGGTAACGGAAAATGGCAATGCTCTCGGCCAATTTGAAATCACCATGAACGATACAGGGAACCTTTCCAAATCGGTTCACATTGCGTATGTAGTCCTCCGACTTCTGTTCGACTACAAAAAAAAAGATAAGAGTTATTACAAACCATGTTGTTGATAACGAAATTATCATAATTGTACTTACATTTTCTCAACGCCACCGGGCACTTTTCGTAAGGGATTTTGCTCTGCTCAAGCAGGATGTAAACGGCACGTGATGGTTGCGATAGCAAATCGAAATAGTATTTAAGAATACGAGATGACATTCTTTTTTTTCAATAAGCAATAATTTTTGAAGATGTTTTGAGGTCCGTCTTATCGTTTCGCTTCTTTTTTCAGGTATGGTAAATCCACATCAAGCAGCGTTTATCAGTTTGTCGAACACATCGTCGGGAGCTATTCATTCACATTCACACGCCTGCCTTCGTTGCCTTCAAATAAAACGACGTGCGTATATATTTTATGAATGGAGTGAACAGAGGGTATTTATGTACAACACAACATATGTAAAGGGGAATGAATTCAAATGAACCAAAACAATGATCCTCCAAAAAGTATACAGATATACAGGATGAAACCTCAATAACCGAAGAATCACAAATCAATACTGATGTTATGAAATCGCTTGGTACATCTTTGTCCTGAAAATAATCACATTTTCGTAGGTGATGGATAGAATTATAGAAACGTGAGCTATCAAACAACGAAAGAACATAAGCCGTAAATATCATGAATTTTTCGAAAAAGATACAACGGCTCACCGGCAGGACATGAACCTGCAATCTCCGCTTCAGTACAACGGCGCGTAGCCAATTTTACCACCGTGAACATGATGAAACCGGCCAACACGAGCAATCGAGCTCTGCGGATCAACTGCTGGACCCTCTATCGAAAACACCATGCACGCTCATTTTTATTTAACCATTTTCTGGTTTTTCCTGCAGAACTGCCAATATGGTTATTTTTCATCAATATTTTAAGGTACAATTTTAACCATATTCCTAGTTTTCGGGTATTAACCAAAAAAAGGATGAAAATTTAACCTCAATCGGAAAAAAGAAAAAACATTGTCCATTTTCGCAATTGTATGAAGGATCGTTTTGAAGCGAATCTTCTCTTTTATAATTTGTTGTAAACGTAACAGTTATTTCCAAGAGTAAACTGAAGCAATTATTAATGGACAAGGTAAGTTATCATTTTCTAACATTAATTTTATATAATAACATTAATTTTAAAAATTGATTTTTTTTTTTGCCGGAACCGGATAATCTTACCGATTTTTTCTTAATCGTGGATGGACGAAAGAAGTTCCAGGTCTGTAACAAACTCCGCCGCTATGGCAACCAAACAGCGAAGATGATCCCAGACGGCCAAAATCTTGTGACGGGATAATAAATGGCTTTGATGCCACAAATAATACAAACGCAAACATAATTATGATGATGGCAACATTAATGCGTTGCAAAATTCGGAAAAACCCATTATATTTTCCCCAAAAGATAATCAAAAGACGAGCGACTTACATTTATTCCTTTCTGCATGCTGCTGACCCGACTTCCGGGAACCTTTTGTCGGAGCACCTCTCCGAGTGCCCTGCCATCTGAAGGCTGTCCGGAACCACGTCAATGATGCCTGTTTGTCCGGCTGCAGATTGTCGAGGAGCGATAGCTTGATGCACACCTAACCAATATCGCTGCATCCACATGCCACAATTCTCGAGGCTCGCTGGCCTTTGCTGACGACCCTGCACGCTCCGGCTTGGGCCGCTGAACGCGCAGATCCTCGTGCTAAACGACAATCCAGCCGCTTTGGTGATTCTCCGGAGAAGTTGCTCCTCCTCGCTTGTCATCCGATGACCCAAGATGTTTTCCCCCGGTTGCAACCGGGAACGCCTTCCGCTGCTTTCGCCGATCCCTCGACGCCACTCGCTCCTCTCGCGCGTACCTTCCCTTGGGGAACCTTTGGCGCTACTCGTCGCCTCGTGCGCGATCAACACGGCAAGCAAAACCGTCAGACGCAGCGAAAATTCGCTGATAAATGTTCGGCGAAGTGGCTGTTTGTCCCCAAAAACGAAACGCTTCCACGACTGGCGAGAAGATGGCACCAAGTGCTGAATCCGGGAAATTGAAATATCACCAACGGGTGACAAAATGTGGCAGAAAAGAATTGACAAAAGGTATGGCAAAAAAGTGTCCAAAGCAGGTGTCAAAAAATGCCAAAAGGCGTCCAAAAAGTGCCAAAAAGGGGTGCCAAAAAAGAGCCAAAAAAAAAGGGGTCCTATTGGAGAAAAGCGTCGGTCAGACGTGGCATACTAATGGTAAAAAAAGGTACTCACGTCTCCGACCCCTTGTGATTTATCTTCGCAAGGCTGTCAAAACTTCCGGGCGTCTGTGACCCTTTTCTGGGTTGGCCGATTTTTGTGGCAAGCCGTTCCGGTTCCGGATATTTATCCACCGAGCAACCCTTGTGCTTCCGGAAGTTGATGACGAGGCCACGTTTTTTTCCGTTCCGGCAATATTGTCCTGCTCGGAAGAATCCGGCAGCGACCAATCGGTGGAGCGAGCCTGGGGAGTGTAATTTGTGAAGATGCGGTTTTCTGGATGTGGCTGTTATCCGCTTACCTGTCGATTCCTGCTTTCCGGGGACCAAAACTCGGTGAATCGACGACGGCGTTTCCCCGGCCGATGGCGCACCTTCACGTCGCGTGTTCTTTTTATTTTTCACCGGAAACACGAATGAGCAAGCAATGTTGCCAAGTTTCCGAATTTGCTTGTGTCATTTTTGATTGACGGCTATTCACACGCTAAACGAAGTCCACTCAAATTATGCGTTTTTCTTCGCCGTATCTTGTTTCAGTGTTTTTGCTTTTTACACTCCGAGAAAATTTCCGATATTTCTGCAGTGCGTATTTGTATCTTTATGAGGGGAATGGGTAAAAAAAAATGTTTGCAAAATACGCTCTTATCGTATCGTCAAATATAAGGAATAATTAATTGTAACACAACATTGCTGCTTGAGCAGAAATTTTCATGGATCATGACAGGGATCCATGAAAATTTCTTATCCTGCTCTAGAAATTCGATGGAGTTTAACGACTACTTTCCGATTCAATCTCGGAAGCTTATGACCTTCCCTATAGGTGTCTCCGGCTCAATAAACAAACTCAACAACTCAAAACAACTCAATACTAACGGTACTCAATACCAACAATTTTGGCAAATGTCCAAATACAAATACAACTCTAAGCCATCGAATTATGGCAGATTGTGTCGGTAGGTACCAGCAAATGTGGCAGATTTTTCCATCGAACTCTGAGAAAATTCAACAATATTACTTCCACTTTAGCAGCTTACAAATATCCTAGATCTAATAGCCATTGTAATGAAGAATGACTGAGATCTTACGAGTAGGACTTAACAAAACAAAACTAGGCGATACTGGTATGCTGGTTAAAACGAAGCAACAGAGGTCTAGGGAAAAGAGGGATTTAGTCCTCTAAGTTACGAAGAGCCCAAGATAGAGGTTTTACCGCGCCTCCAGATCGCGTTCCTTTTGAATTGTCTTGGCAACCCCCTTTGACAACTGTGCATGATCCTTAACATACGAATTTAATGCGAGTTCGCATTTATAGAAGACAGTTTTACTGTCGGCACTTATTCTAAACGATGCTCTATTGTGTATTAATGGCTTTGACCGTAGTAGGTCTTTTGGCTTTTATAGGGGATGTTGGGAGTTTGTTTTTTGTTTCAACGACCAATTTCTTGATCGGGAAGTCTTGATCGGGTGTTTGTTGGCAGAAGGTGTTGTCTTGATCGGGTAAGTCTTAATCGGGTCGTCTTAATCGGGTGGTTTTGATCGGGTAGTCTTGATCGGGTGGACTTGATTGGGTGGTCTTAATCGGGTAGTCTTAATCGGGAGTTCATGATTGGTTGAAGGTTGTCTCTATCGGGTTGTCGTAATCGGGATTGTTTATAGATGTCACTATTCGGTTCCTCTTTCATCCAGGATGCTTGGTCGAACTATGGTCCTCCGGACTAGGAGAAAGTCAAAAGGAAACTTGCAACCTCTTTCAAGCAACACTGGGCGTTGTCCTGTTGATGCTTTGCTTGTTCAGCAGTGTTCGTGTTTGTGGGATAAGGTCGGATGTTGATGCTGCTGCTATTGATCTCCTTCAGACGGCGCCTTCTTCCGGAGTCGTCGAGCATGGCAGATGGTGGTGGTGGTGACGATAGACGTGTTTTTGCATCGACGAGGATTTTGTTGACTACCTTGGGTAGCGGACATAGCTAGACTTTTTGATGTACTCACGAGGAGGTAGATAAAAGATATTGCTCACTGCGTTTTCCAGATGCACGATTTTTCCCGATCGGCCTAACGGTGTTTCCTGCGCTGTTGCGCTTGGTTGACAGGCTTTGGCTGTGGTCATAGCTAAAGGTCTTGTATTGATTAGGAGATTGTTAGGGTTGGTGGATGATCTCCTAGTTGTAGTAGTAACGACTGGCGTGTTTTGACCTCGAGAGGTTCTTGTTAACTGCCTTGGGTAGCGGTCATAGCTCGATTAGATAGGCGTGTGGGTTTCGATAGTTAGCGAGAGAAAGTCGATATGGTAGTAGCGGCCGTCATGATGTCTACTCCTCACAACTTCTTCGCTTAACTGCATTCTATGGTGCTGAATCCTCTTCTTGATGTCCTGACAATCCTTTCAATTGCAGCGACGTGGTGTTTGGAGCTGCTGTACTTGACTTTCCGAACATTCCAATATCCCGAACCTGGATGGGTTCTCTGCGATGGTGTGTAGCGCCTGGCTACGGTGGCTCACCAGTACTACTATCCCCAGCGCTGCTACGCTGCTTCAGATGACAGGATTGCATTCTGGACAATGAGTGGCGGCAATCCCACGCAAGGTTGCCAGCCCTCTCCAAATTCTGACGAACTTCCTGGCAGAGTTCCCAGAGTCCATTCAGCCGACGCTGGTCCCGCGCAAGGCCGTTGTCTCCTTCATAAACGCCTACTTCGTGGTGTTCGTCGGTGCCCTAGCGACGAATTAGCATCAGCTGTGCTTCATTGAGTTGTTCGAATGGAAGAGTTCTGCATAATTTTCTCCGAGTTGTTGGGGGCGAGGTTTCAAAGATGATGTTGGTCCTTCAGCCTTTTTCCTTTCGTGTTTTGTGCTCCGAGTGAGCTTGTGGTCAGCGTTGTTGCTTACATAGCTTGAATAATTAATCAGGTTTGATGTCCTTCACATGGTAGCGCCCACGCTTTCCTGTGACGACATCCTCTAACATATACAAATTCGCTCCCAGTTTCTCCTTCACGATGGCAGCGATGAACTTCGGATCCAGCTTCTTGTTTATATGATCCGCCTTCGACGATAGTATAAATGAACGACGCCATACTAGCTCGCCTGGTTGGTGTAATAGCTGCAAACTGCCGGTAAACCAGGAACGCGTGTCACTTCTAGCTCGGAGTAAATACCACTGCCTTCCCGGTAGCTCGCCACTCAGCAGCATTTCACGACGGTTATTCGTCGCTCTCACACACATACGTGTGTAGGATATGACTGCTCCCAGTGTCGTATTCAAGGGGTGTTATTAACAGGGTTGTCATCAGTGGTACGATACTACATATACATTTTTCTTTTAATTGTTTTTAAAACAAGTTTATTTTATTTATTCACTTTCTAAAACATAGTCTCGCAAATATGTTGGGCATTGTTTTGATCGTTTGGCTCTCGGTTCGATCAGTGGCGTTGGGTTACTACTAGCTGATGTTTCGGACATTGTGGTATTGTCAGCTGGATCATTATCTTGATCCTGGTTAGTGACATCTTCGGAGTTTTCCATTTTCTTATCGATTCTTTGCAAGTGCGTTATATGCCGCCTGTACGTAACACCCGTTTTACGGGAAACCACTGTCACTTCCCCGCCTTTCCGAGTAACTACCTCAAATTCTTCCGGTTCAAAATTCGGAGACAATTTGTTCGTCTTGACCATTTTCTTTACCAGGACAATATCTCCAACAGTGATATGACTAGGTTTAGCGTTTCTTCTATTGTCAGCGTATAGTTTGCCTTTTTCCTTTCTTTCCCTATCACGATCTGCTGTCTCTTCATCCACCATTCGTGGTTGCAATATACTCGGTACACGGTCACGTATGTTGCGGCCGAACATCATTTCTGACGGCGTTTTTCCCGTTGTTGTATGTGGAGAAGAGCGGTACATTAGTAAATATTTATTCAACTCACTTAACCAGTCCATGTTTGTTGCCTGACAAATGATAAGTCTCTTTTTAATGGATTTATTTTGGCGCTCGACTTCTCCATTTTGTTGTGGCCAATACGGTGTTGTTTTGATTAATTCAATATTGTGCGCTTCACAAAAGGCATTAAACTCCTCCGCAGCAAACTGTGGACCATTATCTGTGGTAATTGATAAGGGCAACCCGAAACGAGCGAAAATCGGTTCCAGCCTTTTTATTGTTTCCTTGGCGTCTAACTTATCCTTCATTATCTCAATCTCTATATACCTGCTGAAATAGTCAACGACCACCAGTAAATGGTGGCCAGATGGCAGAGGACCTTGAAAGTCAATGGCCAGATGTTGCCACGGTTCTGAAGGTAGTTCTTTTCGGATCATCGGTTCAGGTGGTGCAGGTGTTGCGACCAACATGCAACCACGACATTTCTTCACGTACTTCTCAACTTGCATATCTAGCTTCGGCCACCATACTTTGGCACGAAGTCGTTGCTTCATAAGCGTCATCCCTGGGTGCCCTTCGTGTGCCAAGTCGAGTGTTCGACCTCTTAACTTGTCAGGAATCACGATTCGAGTACCCCGTAGTAAAATTTTGCCAGAAAAGCAAAGCTCAGTTTCAAATAATTTGAACGGTGCAGCATTATCTGACCATACTCCTTGTTGCAAAGCTACTCTGACTGCCTCTATTGCTGTATCTTCTTCAGAGGCTTGTTCTATTTCAGAAAGTTTTATCGCAACCGGAGCTGAATTCTCAACCACCCATTGAACATAATGTTCGGAATACTTTTCAAAGGGTATTCCTTTCGTGTATCCTGTGATAGCTAGCCGTGACAATGGATCAGCTATATTTGACTTTCCAGGGCGGTAAATAACTTTTCCTTTATATCCGAGTAGGCGGATCATCCACCTTTCAATTCGGGCGCACGGCTTAGATCTTGGGCCAAAAATGGTTTCTAATGGCTTATGATCTGTAATGAGTTCAAAAGGTCTACCATACAAGTAGTAGTGGAAGCGCTCGACAGCCCATACGAGTGCCAAAGCTTCTTTTTCAGTTTGTGCGTACCGCTGTTCGACGTCACTCAAGCTTTTACTTGCGTACGAGATGATCCGAGGTCCACGTTCGTTAAGTTGGATTAGAACCGCCCCTAATCCTACTGGACTAGCATCAGCAATAAGCTGGGTTCGGTCAGCTACATCGAAATAGCCCAGTGTTGAAGGATTAGTCATGTGTTGCTTTAACTTTTCAAATGCAGTCAGTTGTTCACTGCCCCAAACAAATTTGGTTTGGTTTCGAGTCAACAGTCGCAATGGAGTAGTCAGTGTAGCCAGGTCTGGTATAAATTTTCCTACGTAGTTCACTAGGCCCAAAAAACTACGAACTTCTTCTGCAGATGTTGGTGCTCTAAACTTTTTAATAGCATGTAATTTATCCATGTCTGGTCTGACTCCATCCGCTGACAAAATATGACCTAGAAACTTCAACTCAGACACTCCATACCGACATTTGCCCTTGTTCAATGATACATTCATTTCTTTAAGTCGCAGTAATACATTAGCTAATCGCATGTCATGTTCTTCTCGGTTGGAGCCGAAAACTATAATATCATCAATAAATACCAGACATCCATCGCATCCAGCTAAGATTTGCTCCATTATCTTCTGGAACAGCTCGGGGGCACAATTTATGCCGAACATAAGGCGGGTGTATCTATATAACCCTCTGCGAGTGATGAATGTTGTTATTTCCCTAGATTGTGGAGATATTTCAACCTAAAAATAAAATTGACTAGTGAAACTTGAAATAGTTTTTATTATTCATTCATCTCAAATTGACAGGTTATCTCTGATGTAAATTAAATGCTACTGTAATATTAAAATAATAATTCAACAGAATATCAATGTTTCTCTATAGTGGTCTATAAATTCACTGTGACCATTTTCTCAATTTTTCCAACACTGTCAGTTCGAATTAACTGTTGTACATTAGCCCACCTGATGAAATGCGTTCTCAACATCTAGTCGAGAAAAAACCTTAGCTTTCGCAAGTTGAGGAAGAAAGTCGTCCATCGTGGGTAGTGGGTGGTTTTCGCGTTCTACAGCTTCATTAGCTCGTCTCATATCGATGCATAGGCGTACATCGTTTTCCTTTGGAACAACGACGACTGGTGACACCCACTTAGACGGTCCATTAACTTTTTCGATGACGCCTTTGGCCAATAATTCATCCAACTTTTTATCAACTCGTTCCTCCAAAGCAACTGGGATTCTTCTATACGGCTGAATAACTGGTGTGATATTTGTTTTCACGGGTATTTCGACAGTAACGTCTTTAATTTTTCCAAGCTTAAAAGTCTGTGAATCAGCCATGTCCGTGTCGATTTCATTTATCACATTTCCTACCTTCAGCACTCCCATCGCAGTAGCCGTGTCGCGACCGATCAAGACCTTGCCGCATCCTTCCACGACGAAAAATTCGGCAGACGAGCACTTGTCGCCTAGCTTTATGTTTGCTGTGAAAACCCCAACTAGTGGTAACTCCTGTCCATTGTATGCCTTGAAGATCTTAGTTGATTTACGTGTTTGACCCGATACAATTACATTTTTGGTTTTCAATTGCTCCCATACAGACTGCCCGAGCAAATTATATTTCGATCCTGAATCAATCATCACACGGATGGTAACACCACCAATCTCGCTTTCCATTTCGGCATCACTGTCAGCTGTCGGAACATGAAATACATATTCAGCTGAATCGTGAATAATATTTTTCACTGAACTCTGCTTCTCGGTTTTGGGTTCAGCCTTATTAGCACGATAGGAATTAGTCGGATATTTACGTTTACGGCATCTTTTTGCAAAGTGATTTTTCCCACCACACTTTTTGCAATCCTGCCCTCTTGCTGGACATTTAATGTCTTTGGCTATGTGTCCTAAATAGCCACAGCGATGACACTCAATTCGAGACAGGTCTTGG
Organism: Uranotaenia lowii; assembly: GCF_029784155.1. Classification (NCBI taxonomy): domain Eukaryota; kingdom Metazoa; phylum Arthropoda; class Insecta; order Diptera; family Culicidae; genus Uranotaenia; species Uranotaenia lowii. Next base: position 83,892,998 of record NC_073691.1, read on the forward strand.
TTTTTCTTTGTAACTTCGATCTTGTTTACCGCACTAGACATTAGCTTCGGATCCTCCTCGACACCAAAAGACTTCTCCTGCTGCGCGACTGTCTCAAAGATTTTTGCAGTTTGTAATATTTCTTCCAAACTGGCATCACCACGCTTAAGCAGTTCTCGACGCAAACTTGTCGACTGACAGGTTTGTATTATCTGGTCTTTGATACTTTCCTCCATTTTATCACCCAAGCCACAACGGTCAGCTTGGAGTCGCAATCTTACTGTGAACGAATCAATGGTCTCACCTGTGAGGATGAGTTACCACGTTGGTTAAAATCCTTTCTTTAAAAAATGATGAATCTTACCTGCTTTTTGTTTCATTTGTCGCAGCAGGTGTCGTTCATAGGTCGCGTTTTCCTTTGGCATGAAAAAAGCATTCAACTTTGCCAGCGCTTCTTCGTAAGCCGTCATATTGGGAGTATACCTTTCCACATCGACTAATGGGCCACGCACTTCAACTTCCGGTGGATCGGGGAGTGTATAAAATAGTTCCTGAACGCTGGGACCTGCATAGTGCAGCAACAAGTCTCTTTTCCATTCCTCGTCGACGACTCGGCTCGCTCGAATCATCGTTTCAAACGAGCGCTGCCATTTCCCCCATTCTTTTCCAACGTCATCCGTGTGTGTTTCATATTCGAAGGGTCGTAGCTGCAGTCCAAGAGACCGGACTATATCTGTGAATGTAAACAAAACAGTCTAACATTAGTCGGTTTGTTTTCATCTCACTCTCACGAATCAAAATTTTAGATTCACACAACTACATATATGCCTTCGGCTAAATATCGAAACAGTCTAACTTCTGATCACGAAAACACACGACCAAATGCTGTCAGTGCTGGTGTCGTACATGTTTGCCTACTCTCTCTCATTTTGTGGTACTCAATATTTCTCTTTTACTCGCACTTTCTAATTCACCACTACATCAATCGAGTTCATCGTTGCGAAAAAGGAAACGAAACCATCATGTACGCCATATTTTAATTCCCGCATCAAAGCGAAATTCAACCTGCTTTTCGCAGAATTGCGTCGGTCTAATTTTTTTTCCCGCATTCAAGCGACAGCGCAATTTCAAATTATTTCACCTGCAAACTGCAGAATGGAACCAGGCATACATTTTACACGCATTGAAGCGGCTGGTCCATTTCACAATGATGTCCCTGCATTTCTGCAGAATGGCGTCAGACCTCCATTTTCTTTTTCTCGCATCAAAGCGACTGACCCATTTCTGAATTTCTTGTCCTGCCAATGGCAGAATGGCGTCAGGCTGTTTCTCACACGCATTGAAGCGGCTGACCCATTTCTTAAACACGTCACTGTTTTTCACTTTTTTCTTCGTTCGTTTTATTGTTTATTTGCAGATACTTACCCGCGGGGTTCGCCATCCTCGTCGACAATTGTAATAGCTGCAAACTGCCGGTAAACCAGGAACGCGTGTCACTTCTAGCTCGGAGTAAATACCACTGCCTTCCCGGTAGCTCGCCACTCAGCAGCATTTCACGACGGTTATTCGTCGCTCTCACACACATACGTGTGTAGGATATGACTGCTCCCAGTGTCGTATTCAAGGGGTGTTATTAACAGGGTTGTCATCAGTGGTACGATACTACAGTTGGAACGAGACAATCCGCTTTCGTAGATCGTAGCGTTCCTTTGTTTTCTCGTGGTTCTTCTTGATTCGCTGCTGGATGAACTTGTGAATCCTGTTGATCGTGGACAACCGCATCCCCTGCGCGACCTTTGGATCATCTGACACGTTTAAGTCCTGCTGAGTGTATAGATCCGTATGCAGCAAAAGTTCCCGGCCGAAGTTGGCGAAGTGTGGACTGACCCCAGTGGATTCGTGCTTCGCACTGTTGATAGCGGCGGTGATGGCTGCCAGATTCTTGTCCCATTCGCGGTGATCTTCTTCCAGCAAGGAACGAATACATGTAATGAGAACTCTGTTTACCCGCTCGGCGTTGTTGACCTGCGGTGCGTAGAATGCTGTCTTCATGTGGATGATGTTGTGACGGCTAAGCAGCGCTCGAAAGACTTGTGACTCGAACTGCTTCCCGTTATCCGACAGAACTATCCTCGGCCTAGAGAATTTCAGGAATACCTTTTCCTCGAGAAATTCGACCATCTTGGTTGAATCGGCTGCCCGCATCGGGTGGGCAATGACGTATTTGGTGATCCAGTCGACGATGACCAGAAGAACTGTGTTGCCTTTCTTGGATCTTGTGAGCGGTCCGACGAAGTCGATGGATATTAACTCCCACGGCAGCTTTGCTGGCTTAAGTTTCCCCATCTGCGGCATCATTTGCTTGTTGGGAGCTTTGCTGGCTTTGCACGTAGCGCAAGCCTTCACGTAACGAGCGACGGTGTCCTGCATCTTCGGCCAATAATAGTGTTGTTGAAGTTTGTGCCATGTTTTGTAGAAACCTAGGTGCGCAGCTGAAGGCGAATCGTGAAAACGACGGATCAATTCTGCTCGCTCTTCCTCTGGAACGATCTTCTTCCAACGATGACTGATGACACCCATTTCGTCTTTGACCTGGCAATTCTTGTAGAGTTCTTCGTTTGCTATTCGGAAGTCTGGATACTTTCCGCCTTGATTCTGCACCTGCGTGATGAGGTTTTTGTACCATGGATCGTGTACTTGCGTGATTGAGAAGACCAACGAACAAACTATCCTGGACAATGCGTCTGGAACGATGTTACAGCTGCCTTTCCTGTATCGTATCTCGAAATCGAACGCGTTGAGCCTCAACAACCACCTGCTCATCAGGGCCGTTGGATTCTTCAAAGTCTTCAGATAACTGAGGGCGGAATGGTCACAGTAGACCACAAAGCGTACTCCTTCGACGTAGCCACGGAACTTTTCAATCGCTCGTGTTACGGCCAGGCATTCCTTCTCAGTTACGGTGTATTTTCTTTCCGAAGAAGAGAGTTTTTGTGAAAAGTAGCAGATTGGGTGTTCGTCTCCGTCGATTGTCTGCGTCAACACGGCTCCAATTGCCATATCGCTGGCATCGCAAGAGATAGCAAATGTCTTCGTGTAGTCCGGCATGGCTAAGACCGGAGCTGTTACTAGGGCTGACTTGAGTTTTAGAAAAGATTCCTCGGCTGCTGCTGTCCAACGAAACTTCGTTTTGGTTTTCGTAAGCTCGGTGATGGGAGCGGCAATACGGGAGAAATCGGAGATGAAACGACGGTACCACCCACACATTCCCAGAAACCGTTGGACTTCCTTCCTGGTTGTAGGTACGGGGAATTTGACAATACACTCTACTTTCTCGTCGTCCACTTTCCAGCCTCCTTCGCTGAGAATGTAACCGAGATACTTGATCTGCTGACGACAAAACTTGGACTTCTCGGCCGAAATAGTAAGCTTTGCACGATGTAGTCTGGCTGCGACTTCCTTAAGGACTGAGATGTGTTCCTCAAACGATTTGGAGCATATGATGATGTCGTCTAAATAATGGAAGACGTACGGCTCCATGTCCGCGAACAAGTGAGTCATAATCCTCGCAAGACCTTGGCTGGCTGTGCAGAGCCCAAAAGGGACCACCTTAAATTGAAAGTGCCCTCGGGAAGGTACAGTAAATGCCGTCAATGGCCTTGATTCCTTGTGAAGCGGCATTTGCCAAAAAGCATCTTTGAGATCGATCGAAGATATGAATGAACAGCCTCCTAGATTGTTGATGATCGAAGAAATTTGTGGGATGGGGTAGCCCTCGTTGACCATAATGGAATTAAGATGCCTTGCATCCAAGCAGACGCGGTAGCTCCCGTTTTTCTTCTTAACTGCCACAAGAGGGTTGTTCCATGGCGAGAAAACTGCCTCCTCGATAACATCCAACGAGATCATCCTGTCTACTTCGCGGTTGACCTCCTCCAGGACATACTGGGACATTGGGTAATATCGCTGCTTCCGTGGCGTGGCGTTGCCCACATCTATACGGTGTTCGTAAAGCTCCGTTCTTCCCAATTTCCCCTCCTCGGCTTTCGGGAATAGCTTAATTGTCTTGTTCAGTATCTGGCGTTGTTCTACCGATAGTTCCTTCATCGGCTCTGCTTCAAATTCTTGCTCAGTAATCATTGAACAGCATACTGCTTTGACTCCGAACGTTTGCCAAAAGTTCATGCCCATGATGGCGCAGTCAGGCAGACTTGGCACGAGAAGGACTGGTAAAATTTCATTTCGATTATTGTATGATATCGGTAGACGTGTGAAGTGATTGATTTTGTGTGGAGTGCCATCCGCTGTCTTGATCCCACCATTCAGTGCTTCCTTTCGCAGTCCAAGCTCTTCTACAATCTGTGCTTTACTGCCACCTAACAAAGAACAGTTCGCACCACTGTCCAACAAAGCTGTGATTTTCTTTCCTAAGATGTCCAGAACGGCATGTGGACGATTGTCATGTCCGGGATTAATTATAATAGAGTTGATGTTTCGTAAATCGGGGGGTATTGAAGGTTGATTGATGTGTTGCGAAGAATCTGGCCCTTCATCTACCACTTCCTCGCTGCAGCGTTTTCCGCTTCGCTGTTACAAACACGACAGCTGCGTAACGTGTAACCTTTTCGACCGCATCTGTAGCAAAAGAGAATTGCCTGTGCCTTCGTGCAATCCGGAAACCTATGCCCCTCCTCATCGCAGTTCCAGCAAAGCGCTGGACGGTACGCTGTATGCTGAACAGGATCTAGATCGTACATGTTGCTAGCTGCTTGCTGAAGCTGCTGGTTCTGGAGCTGCGGTTGGTTGTGCTGTTGAAATTGCCGTTGAGGCTGCTGCTGTTGAAGCTGCTGCTGCCGCGGCGCCCATTTAGCTTGTTGTTGCAACGGATGTTGTATTCGATAGTTCTCCGCTTGACTGCCTTGCCGATTCGAAAAATTGTACTGACCTGTCGAAGTTGTAGGCGATTGCAAACGCTGTTCCTGACGCTGTGGAGAGTTTTGCTGCTGTAGCCCTGTGTTGAAACGATTCGGTCTGCGCTCCAGTTGAAGCTTCATGGCACAAACTTGCTCGTACAACTGTTCGTATTTCTCCTGCCAATCGACGAAGTCTTGTGGAGTCGTGTGCTCCTCTGCCTGTTGATAAGACGTAGTCGGTTGCTCCGTTACCACTCTTTCTTGATTATCGGTTTCCACTGCATGAACCCTGCTGAAACGCTGCTGTTGATGCTGCGTCGCTTGTGCACGACCCGGCGCCGGTGTAGCGAAGTTTGGTTCCAAAAGAGCTGTATGGGGTATTGGAATCCTGCGCTGTCTGCTTAACAACAGCCTGGTCTCATCGAAGTTGCTGCATACATCCAATAACTCCACCAGTGTTCTCGGTTGCCGTGCTGTAACGATGGTAGCGTACTCCATGTTCATGTTCTTCTTCACCATGAACATCATTTCCTCCTCGGTGAGTGGCGGCTCGATGAAACGAAATAATGTTGAAATGTCACGGTAGAATTTGCCAAAGGGTTCATCGGGACCTTGATATCGAAAACTGGCTTCTTGTCGCAGTATTTGTGCATATCCACTCGGCAAGAACTCACGACGAATCTCTCGCTTGAATGCTGACCACGAAAGAAGAAGACCTTGGGCTAACGCCCTGGAATACCAATCAAGTGCGTCCTCCAACAGAAGATGCTTTACTGAAGCAAGAATGGTTCGATCGCTGAGCCCTTCGGATCTGGCGAACGTCTCGACCCTGTCGAGGAAAATGTTGAGTGAAGTTGTGTCCTTTTCACCCCGAAACTTGAATGGCCAGTTGTGAATCGCCTTCACCATCCGCTGCTCCTCGTGTCCGAAGCTTCGGCTGGAGTGTGGAGAACTGCCACCCAAATTTCGCTGCCTCCTCTGCCGATTGTAGCAGTTGCACCATTTGAAAATTTCGATCTCCACAAACCGATTCAAGGTATCGGTTTGGCGCCTTACAGTAGTCTATTGGAACTGCTCGATTCGATGTCTTTATCGAACGTATGTTCGAAGATTGATTTCCGTGGCTTATTCACCTTAAGCCGTTTCCTTACAATGTTTCATAAGGTCTGGATTGAGAGGGCAAGATCCAAAGTCCAGCTGATGAGCGAGCGACGATCTTAATTATTCAGAATCCCGAAGGTTTTCTAAAGGTCGCTCGGGAAAAACGTATTTCCTGCTTAGGTCAACGACCGAGATCTCTTGCCCTGATCTGAGGCTGCACTCCACAAATCACTTCAATCTGGGTTGTGATTGTGCATGGAAGTGGCTTTTTATTTAACCGCGACCGAGTTAAACCTTTGCTGTTAAAAAGCTATCCAATTAAGCTACACAGTAACAGTTCAGAGTAGGGTCGAAGTGCGTGCAAGATTTACAAAAGAGCAGCAGTTTCCAGCACCCGCTAAGCTTTACTAAGCACGACCAGATTGCCCGGCAACCGCCGGAATCGAGCACACCGTCATCACGTGCTCAATTGCTTGAAACTCCAACCGCTAACCATCGGAAGTTTCCCTCGAGGGCTGACGGCGTGATTTCCAGTACGAACCCATCACACGGAACCACTACGCCAGGAAGCCCCCCTCCACCCCATTTAGTAGGAAAAGGCCCGGAAGTAACCACCCGGGAAACCCCGTCACCACGACGACTTCGGTTTGCTCCACCAGGAGCGAAGCCTCGTCAGCAGTACAACCACCCGACAATCAGCAGCATCCGAACCAACAGCATTGACGTCATTGCCTCCCTACAGCAGGTTGAGCCGAGCGGGAGAAGTTCACCGAGAGAGTACGCGTCCACATCCGACGCCCATATTACTGCGACATTCGTCGCAAATGCTGATTTGAAAGCATCATCCGAAATTGTTTTGCTGACTGAACTATGAATATATTCCACTGCTAAATTACCATCTATATGGAAATGCAAATTTGCAACGGCCGCGACCTTAAATGAAACCCTCATTTTGATCATGATCTAAAATTTTATTTTGTAAATCGAATGCATTCGTACCACAACTATTGGACGACCCTGAATTTGGAACGAGAGTAGCTGATCGGCGCGGAGCCCGAACAGCCGAATGCATGTACGGCACGGAGTAGAAGAGAAGTTAGAAATCGCACGCACTGTTAGGTAGGCTAGAAAGAGAGAATGAATAAGAAGGAGTAACTGAAATAGGATCCAAGAAATTATGATACTGTACATACTTACGATTAAATGCTAGCAAAATGAAATACCCGTTACTGATTAATGAAATAAGCAATATATTATTATGAAATTCCGATTTATGACGTTTTGAATACAGTTACTTAGTAAGCCTATCTGAGAGTTTTAATTGGAGATTTTGAAATTCCATCACTACGCGACACGAATTAGAATTTAAATTTTGATGTTGAGAATTTTAGCTCTAGCAACTTCCACTCACAGTCGCCATCTGGTGCCGAGTAGTTTCGTGGACCTATGATGATTAATTTTCAGGTATGAGGGATTTCTACTGGGGGATTTTTGGAAAACTTTCTAGAATTTGAATATTTTTGTGAGTTGGCCGAGTTAAACTTGAGTTCATCGGCCGCTGATTTTGGCAAGTCGAACTGTCTCGATCCTTCTTACCTTTTGGAAGAGCTATAAGGACTCGCCTTGTGGAGAGTCTCAGCCGGGCAAATTGATCTTGGTGTGTCGTCCCTTTTAAGGGTGGCGCATAAGCGACACGCTTGCACCGGATCGGACAGTTTACGGCTACAGATTTGGCGCCCAACTGCAGGTTTCTAAGGCTGCATTTACGGGTATTTTGGAGAATTACAGTAGTTTGAATGGACTTGTTTTTGGTGTAGAAAGATTTTCGAAATATACTATGTACGCTTAGGTTTCATTTTCAATTTTGAACTTCCTATTAGGTTATATGGATACATTATTTGGTTCACCGTTGAGATTTTTTTAGGATTCTGCGTATAGTAAATTACTATACAGTTGCGTGTGCAAATGCTCACTGCTTAATTAAAGCCTATCGTTTAATTCTGCGTATAGTCAAAACTATACAGTATTTCGTGATTAAGACCCGTAATCTTCGGATAAGACATTAAAGTCTACGTAGAGTGGAAAACTTTACAACCTCGTGTGCTGAAGTGCACCATTTTCGAGCAAGAAACGAAGTAGTTTCTGTTGTATTTAAAAAAAAAAAAACTGCTGAAGTTTGTCAGAGTATTTTCTCAAATAAAAGGAAAAGAAATTTGTTGAATTTCTTGTGTTTTCTTATTCAATTTAATTTTTATTTTTTTCTAGTTTAATTATTTCATTTTTACTTTATTATTTCCATTTAATTTTTTTTTTTCTTATTTACTTATTTATTTTCATTTCGTTATTCATTTTTATTCATTGTTATAATTTTTTTTATTATATATCTGGAAAGTGTAAAACGGTCAAATTTTTCCAAAATTTGTATTCAAAATGGAAAATTTCCCGCGTGTTGACCATTTGAATAACGATGAAGTAAATTACGAGTTATTGATTCGTGGCGAGGTGAAAGCGATGGAGAGTGACCTGGATGAAAAATGTCGGTTGTTGCGTAGGCTTTTCCAGGACGATATGAAAGAAAATCGTGAATATGCGTCTCCCTATACAATCGAACAAGAGTTCGACCGGATTGCAGGGATTGTGAACGATTTGAGACAGAAGCTTGAGGAGAAACCTGATGAGATTAGTTACTCTCGACTTAAACATTACCTCCAACGGACCCTTAGATGTCATGCTCCGGATTCAGCGGCCAAGGAGATGGTCAGGGAATTGGCGAACGATATTCGGTTGGTTTTGGGGAAATTTCGTCCAATCAGATCGTCGAAGAAAGGCGTTTCGGAGACTGAGTCGGATAGGGATCCTCAAAGGTCTAAACGAGATCCGAGGCAGAGACCTACGGGTCAAACATCACCGCGAGGTCATCAGTACACGGCACAGGGAAACACCCCTCAGATTAGCGCTCCTGTTATGACAACTTCTCCTCTCGCACCAGGAACGCCAACATGTGGGGGTGTAATGGGGGTTGCAGGTACACAGCATTCACTTGGGAATGTCTCGGTACCTCAGCCTATCCATGCATCTCCGGTGTTGCCGTTTTCGGTGCCCACCCTGAACTATTACACAGCACCGTCGGTTTGGCCCGTTGGTCAGTACACAGCATCTCCTGTCGTGAACACAGTGTGGTCACAGGCTAGACCCAGCACAGGAGCTATTCCGAAGCAGCCAAAAGGGCATCAGGAAAGCGGAAACGAGCAGGATACGGCGGCGTTGTTGAGACGAATAGCGGACCTAGAGCAGCAGCTGTTAGACACGTGGCGTGATAAGAGCGAGAACCCAAAACGACAGTCGGTTAAATTACCACAAATTGGATCAGAGCAAACTAGGTCAGATCCACAAGCGCAGCAGAACCAGTGGCCCCAGCCAAAGTATGACAGATGGGAAGAACAGAAACCGGTGAAGCAACGTGGGTACTCTGAGAGTCAATTCCGACAAGCACCAGACGACAGTGAAGAGGAATTCCCAAATCGTTTCATGAATATTAATCCGAGGAGATCAGATTTTAGAACTCCCAGAGCTCAGCGTGGCCCTTGGTCGGAGGACCGAAGGACGAGAAATCGACGTCAAATAAATGAACTAGATGGCAGTTCTTCAGAGGAAGACGCGTTTGTTGAGGTTAGGCGCAGCAGACAACAGCGGGTAATCAGTGATGCTGAAATCCAAAACGCTGATAGACGGATGGAGAAATGGCATCTGACCTTTGATGGCGATTCACGCAACCGATCGTTGGAGGACTTTCTTCTTAAGGTCCGTAGATTAGCAAAGATGGACAGGATCGCCGAGGACGTTTTGCTTCAAAGGGTACATACAATCCTAAGGCGCGAACCGTATGACTGGTACCTGTGTTACGCAGACGAGTTCACGAGCTGGCAGGAGTTTGAAGAAAGTATTCGGTACATGTATGGGAATCCTGGGAAAGACTGGGGAAACCGGCAGAAGATACATGAAAGAAAGCAGCAAAGGAACGAAACCTTTCTCTCCTTTAAAATGGAGATCGAGAGGTTGAACATGACTCTTTCGGAGCCGATGAGCCAGCGTAGTTTATTCCAGGTGATTTTTGAAAACATGCGGCCGCACTACAGGTCAAGGTTATCCTTGAGGAATATAGATAGCTTGGGAAAATTGGAATACTATGCCTACCGAATCGATGCAAACGATCCTGCTTTGCAAAGCTGTCGGGGAGGCATAGTAAAACCAAATCTACACCACATCGAGACTGCCGAGAATTCTGACCACACTTATTCGGAGTACTCAGGAACGGAGGAAGTCAATGAGGTTACTGGGAGATTCCATGATAGGCACAGAGGACCAAACGCGTACGATAAGAAGACGGTGGGCAAGGAAGTTGCTCAGGCTCCAGCAAGGACTACGGACAGGCCAGAAGCCTACTGCTGGAATTGCAGAAAACCTGGTCATCTGTGGAGGAACTGCAAGGAGGAGAAACGGATATTCTGTTATATCTGCGGGAATCCGGGTAAGACGTCGACCTTCTGCGACAGCCATCCTCGGAAGTCTCGAACGGGAAACTAGAGGAGGGATGCATCAAAGGGAACAATAGCATTCCGACTAAAGAACCAGTTCCCAACCAACAGTTGTTCGAGGATCCTTTTACGCGCGTGTGTGAGGTAAGAGTGCAGACCGAAACTTGCCCACACGTGACGGTGAGAATCTTCGAGAACGACTACGACGCACTTCTAGATTCCGGGGCGAGCGTAAGCGTGACTAGCATCACGGACATTGCGGAGAAAAACGGGTTGAGACTTCACCAGAGCCCACTCAAGATCGTCACGGCAGATAAGACTGTTCACGAGTGTTTAGGATTCGTCCAATTGCCGATAGAATTCCGAGGAACTACGAGGGTGATTCCAACGCTGGTGGTACCACAGGTTTGCCGGAAGTTGATACTAGGGTATGACTTCTGGAAATCATTCGGGATCCAGCCTATGATAGAAGGAAGAGACGGTTACGAGCAGGTAGCGGTACTGCAGAGCGAAGAAGGGAAGCACGTGGAAGTAGAAACGGTCGACATCACGCTGTGTCCTATTGGGACATTGCCAGCACTACAACAATCAGAACCTGACGACTCCTTAGATATTCCAGCCCTTGAACTACCAGAGCCGTCAAAAACTACGCCGGAAACTATTGAAACGGAACATGATCTGACTCCGAGGGAACGAGCTCTGTTGGTGAACACCGTCCGTGAGTTTCCGATTACCACCGAGCACCGCTTAGGCAGGACACATATTCTTCAGCACGAAATAATCCTGAAAGAGGACGCGAAACCGGTTCGGCAACCATTATACCGATGCTCTCCAGCAATCCAAACGGAAATGGATGCCGAACTGGAAAGATATATGAAGATGGATGCGATTGAAGAATGCACGAGCGAGTGGGCGAGTTCCCTAGTACCGGTAAGGAAATCTAATGGTAAGCTGCGAATATGTTTGGACTCCAGAAAGATAAACGCGCTCACGAAGAAAGATTCATACCCTATGCGTTCCATGAGCGACATCTTTCATAAATTGGGAAGGGCAAAATATTTTTCTGTGGTAGATCTGAAAGACGCCTACTTCCAGATTCCCTTGAAGGAGGAGTCCAGGGATTACACGGCGTTCCGAACTAATCAGGGTCTCTGGAGATTTAAGGTCTGCGCTTTCGGACTGACCAACGCACCTTTTAGCATGTGCCGACTTATGTCACGGGTCATTGGATTTGATTTGGAGCCACACGTGTTCGTATATCTCGACGACATCGTCATCGCAACGAACACGTTCGGCGAGCACATCAAACTATTAAAAATTGTTGCTGGGAGACTGTCTGGAGCTAATTTGACCATCTCGCTAGATAAAAGCCGTTTTTGTAGGAAGCAGGTGACCTACTTAGGTTACTTATTAACGGATGAGGGAGTATCAATCGATAATTCGCGGATTGGACCTATTCTGGACTACGCACGACCGAAATCCGTCAAGGATATTCGCCGCTTGTTAGGATTGGCGGGTTTTTATCAGCGGTTCATCAAGGACTATAGTAGGATTGTCGCGCCGATTTCAGACTTACTGAAAAAGGTCAAAGCTAAGTTCTCCTGGACCGAACAAGCGGAGCAGGCGTTCACCGAGCTAAAAGGAGCTCTGGTTTCGGCACCTATCCTGGGTAATCCTGATTTTAGTCAGCCTTTCGTGATCGAGTCGGATGCTTCGGACAACGCGGTAGGAGCGGCTCTTGTCCAAGTAGTCGAAGGAAATACTAGAGTCGTGGCATACTTCAGCAAGAAGCTCAGCAGCACACAGCGGAGGTATGCAGCAGTGGAGAAAGAGTGCCTAGGAGTTCTCTTAGCCATCGAGCATTTCCGGCACTACGTGGAGGGGACGAGATTCAAAATCGTGACCGACGCGCGTAGTTTGCTGTGGCTCTTCACAATGGGCGTCGAAACAGGTAACTCTAAACTCCTAAGGTGGGCTCTTAAGATACAGTCCTACGACATTGAACTTGAGTACCGCAAGGGAAAAAGCAATGTTCTAGCCGATTGTCTGTCGAGGTCTGTGGATGCCATTTCTACCATGCCGATCGATAGCGAATACCAAAATCTGTTGGATAACATCAGCAAAGAGCCGGAGAAATATCCCGATTTCCGCGTTGTCGATGGAGGGATTATAAAATACGTGAAGACTGAGGGAAGGTTGGAAGACGCGCGATTTTTGTGGAAGAAGTACCCGCCGAAACCGTCGCGCAAGGAAATCGTTGAGGAAATTCACAATCAAGCTCACCTCGGAGCGGAAAAGACCCTCGCAGCTGTGAGACAGAAATATTTCTGGCCTCTCATGAGCTCCGAAGTTCGAAAACTTTGCAAGTCCTGCCTGGTCTGTCAGACCAGCAAAGCTACCAACAAGAACACTACACCGCCTATGTCTACTCAGAAAAAAATTGCCGAATACCCATGGCAATTCTTGACCATGGACTATGTTGGACCATTACCGGCATCGGGGAAAAGTAGAAGTACGTGTTTGCTTGTAGTCACCGATCTCTTTAGCAAGTTCGTAATGGTTCAACCATTTCGACAAGCAACCGCGGAGTCGCTTGTACAATTCGTAGAGAACAACCTATTCTTACTGTTCGGGGTACCGGAAGTGGTGCTGTCGGACAACGGGGTTCAATTCGCTTCTAATATGTTCCAGAGTTTGTTAAAAAAGTACGGCGTTACTCATTGGAGAACACCTAATTACCATCCACAGGTAAATGACTCAGAGAGAGTTAATCGCGTTATCACGACCGCCATTCGTGCTTCAATTAAGGCCGACCATAAGGAGTGGGCGAATAACGTCCAAACGATCGCGAACGCTGTTCGAAATTCGGTCCACGAAGCCACGCGCTATTCTCCGTATTTCCTGATGTTCGGCAGGAACAAAGTAGAGGACGGAAAAGATTATCGGCACCTGAGGGACACGAACGCGAGTAATAGCCTATTACAACCGGAAGAGAGAGAGAAGTTGTTTGAGGACGTCCGCAAAAATCTGAAACGCGCCTACGAGAAACATTCGTCGTACTATAACTTGAGGTCGAACGCGAACTGTGCGACGTATAAGGAAGGGGAGAGGGTCCTCAAAAAGAATACTGAACAGTCAGATAAGGGGAAAGGGTATTGTGGGAAACTGGCCCCAAAATATATTCTAGCTATCGTGAAACGCGTAGTCGGAAGTCACTGCTACGATCTGGAGACCCCAGAGGGGAAAAGATTGGGGATTTTTCACTGCAAGTTTCTGAAAAAGTTTGCAGGAGCTTCTTGAACTATCTAGAGTTCGGAAGACAGTATTATAGCTATGAAGATCTTAAATAGAGAATGGACAATTACACCAGCTGCGATAGCACTGGCGACTGAAAATATCGTTACGATCTTGCAAGAAAAGTTTCATTACTGGGGGAGATCTTGCAATCGATTTAGTACGAGTGTTTCTTCTAAATTTCTTAAACAACTTAAACATTTTCCACTAAGTTTCAGCCAATTGCCTTCCCCTCGACCAGAATATTATAGCGAGTTCTTCGGTACACCGTTAGAACGATGACCTACCCAACCAGAAACTCGGAGTCGATGACGTTGATGAGGAGTACGATTCGTCGGAAGTTAAAGCGTGAGTCCGGCGGTGGGGAAACCCGGACGCTGATCGCATTCAGACTCAGAAGTCCGTAAGGACAATGTTGAGCAACCCTAGTCAATCGAGCTGGCTGCAACTTTTTGAAAATTTGGTTGAGAAGTGTAGGAAATCGTTGAACCTCTGTCAAAGTGGGTAAAAAAAAAAAAAATACGCGCCTAACAAAAAAAAAAAAAAAAGATTTCACGCCTACACTCGCGAAAAAAAAAAACCGGTCGCGACGGCCCTGTACATAAAAAAAAAGGTTGGAAATGAGAAATAGGTGGCAAAGCTGGCATTACGCAAATTTTCCCTAACCTGAACCTAATATTCATCACCTTTCTCATTTTTTCTCAATATTTTCTATTTTTAATAATGTTAGCAGTAATTCACAAACTTAACCTAGTGTTAGTATTAAAATTAATGTGGTTTTGTTTTCCCACTTACATAAAGTTTTCTTCCCTTACTTACTATAGTTACAATGGGTCCTTAATTCTAACATCAAGTCCTTAAGTAGCTAGGTGGAAGAGTTAAATTGTAAATATTATTTTGTAGTTTTTAGTTTTCCAGTATTATTTGAATTTTGTTGTTTTTTAATAATTTATGAATATTAAAGTTTAGGGATTAAATAATTATATTAACGTGGAGACGATATGAATCGCCACGTGAAAGTGCAAAGCACATTTAGGGCTTTCTGATAGCCAGTGCAAAGCACAGTTAGGGCTTTCTGATAGCCAGTTTGGGAGATAGTTTCAGGCTGCAAGTAGTCCTGAAATTGTCCAGTTTCAGGAACTCATTCGAGGAAGGATTGGTCAGCCAGGACTCGTATCAGGAATAGCTGTCATAACATCCACCACACAAGCACATTCTCTAGGTCGTCAGAGGGTGTCTGTATGAAGACATTCACATCGATGAAGGGCAAATCAGTAGGAGGTCCACTTCCATACGACCAGGGATTCTACCGCCTTCCTGTATGTCCGTTCGAAATCGGCTCACATCCGAGATAGTAGGAACGATCATCCAACACCGCTACTCAAGACCGCCATCTAGCGGACGCTAGACTGCGAGCTGCACCTAAAAAAAAAAAAGAGAGGAAGTAGATTCTGTTTTCAAGAATTACCGATGGACCGATAGTAGTTGCCTTGTTGTCGATTCTGGGTCCTTCTTCAAAAAGATCGCATGAAATTCGAGGCCCAACCTATCAGGCCCTCGCTTGTGGATGAGCCAGCACAGAAAGCTCATCGCACCTCTAGATAGCCAACGTCAAAAATTCTCCTACGCTGGAAAACCAGTTTCTTTTCGGAAATTACTTCTGGTTCCGTTTTGCCAGTTCGTTTGGTTCCATGTAAAATTGTGGCAGAAAGTCCAAAAGTAGTGCCAAACCATCGCTTGTATTCAGATCCGACGGAACGCAAAAACTGGAAATAAATCATCTTCCATGATGCATCAGCGAGAACCGGAAACGTCGTGGATTCATCCGGCATCTTCGTCATCCGATCTCCTGGGTGTACCTAAAAAAAAAAGGAAAAAATTACAATAAGTTCATCAGACTTACCTATGGATCGAAAGCAGTATCCTTGGGATAAAACCGGATCCGTCTTCAAGGAGGCCATTCCAGGATGAAATAATTTCCTTGAGTGGTGGAGTCCAACAATAATTCTTTGGAGGGATGGTCATCGGACTCGTCAGTTTGGAACCGTCTAGAATTTGAGAAAATGTGATTGCCTCCGGAGACAGAGCATTGAAGCGACGACTCCAGAATCCATTCGTCGAGAGGACAGACTATAGTACGAGAAACGGCACTTCTCGGGACAAACCGGTCGATAACGCGGCTCGAAACTGCCCTCTGGCGGACGCTAGCGAAGGAACTACTGCCAGCCGCACCTAAAAAAAAAGAGGAATTAGAATTTGTTTTCAAGACTTACCGATGGACCGATAGCAGTTTCCTTGTCGTCGAGGATGGAGCCTTCTTCAAAACGGTCGCCTTGAATTCGATGTTCAACCCATCAGGCCCTCGTTTTACGGGTGCGCCAGCGTAGAAACACTTTGACCATCGCACCTCTAAATCGCCAACTTCGGAGATCCTCCTACACGGGAAAAGCAATAAAATAAGAATTACTCACCTCTATTTTCACCGTCAGAATATAATCGCTTACCTCAAAGAACTTTTAAACACATTTTCGAAACAAATTACATGATTTGAACCGGAAAATGTGATAAAACTGATAAAGGCACAAGAATTTTGAACATTATTTTGTTTGTTTACATTCACTACTTGACGTTTCTCGCGGCCGTGCGGCCAACTTGGTTTCTGTGTATTGGAAATTTTAGCTGTTGAGATTAAGGGTATGCGGTACGCATAATCGGTTGCGTATGATATTAATCGAAAGTTTTTCGATGAAAATTTTGCAACTAAAAGGTTGAGGTTTTCAAAAACGTTACTGCGGAAGTGTTTGTTATCCGAAAGGTGATTTCGGGGTTAAAACATTGAACTATATGATATTCATGTGGGATTCTTCGTTCTACAAGTTGAAGATTTAAACTCAACGCATGGCGTATTGTGTTTTTTGAGTGAGAAAAATTCGTTTTTGGTCTTTAAAGCTACCTCTGAATCTACCATTATTTTAGTAAATTTCATCAACAAAAATTGCTCAACTTCAGCTAGACAGAACAAATTCGCGTCACAAGACGTCACTACCATTTTACACTCAATCGCTAGGGAATTTCATCCTGATTACCCACTATGCTTGCTGAATTGCGTTTTTTTGCGCTAACAGAAATATGAGCAGTTTACGGAGGGTCATTTTTATGCCTCAGGAATGATTTTTTTTCGAAAAAGAACCGCTGTGGTAAAACAAGACCGAAATCAAGTGAATTTTTCTTCTTGAACTTATCAGTATTATATTTTAAAAAAATATTTTAAATAAAAATGGACTTTTTATATGGTTGTGGCTTTGAATTCTTATTGAAAAATTATAAGAAGCTTTGTGGTTTGAATTTTGAAATATTTTGACCTAAGATGAGGCATACATCGGCCAAGTTCCCGTGAATACCATATTCGCTAGAAAAGGAAATTGTTGTATTCAGTTATTTTCTATGTGTAACATTATCAGTACCAAACTTAATGGTTCATGAAAGCAAATATTTGACAGATCCAATAGATCTTTCATAAGAAAGATTGAAAATCCTCAAAATATGGGTTTTTTGAGTCATGGATTGTAAGGCTTAAAAAATCAAATTGAGACAAAACCTTCAAAACACAGTTTTTCTGACGTATTTTCTGACGTATTTTCAAAACACAGTTTTTCTGACGTATTTTCAATAATTGAACATTTAAACAAATATTTTATAGAATTAAAACTGTTTACGACTTTTGTCCATCGGCTCTATGGGATCACCGCACTGTGCGTCGGCGATGTACACTCCCCCATCGTCTTGGTCTCCTGTATGTGCGCCGTTCAGGTGTTCACGAAGTGCTGCTTCCACCTTTTGATCATCTCAAGATTGTCCGTCAGGGCGCCTCCGTCCTTATCTCGGCACATTTCGGCTTTGCGGGATGCCTTGAGCTTCTGATAGAACTTTCGTGTTGTTTATTTTAACTCTTGGCCCCTATCTTATAGTGTTTTCGTTTATTGACAGTGGCAACTGTAGCAGTTGCACCATTTGAAAATTTCGATCTCCACAAACCGATTCAAGGTATCGGTTTGGCGCCTTACAGTAGTCTATTGGAACTGCTCGATTCGATGTCTTTATCGAACGTATGTTCGAAGATTGATTTCCGTGGCTTATTCACCTTAAGCCGTTTCCTTACAATGTTTCATAAGGTCTGGATTGAGAGGGCAAGATCCAAAGTCCAGCTGATGAGCGAGCGACGATCTTAATTATTCAGAATCCCGAAGGTTTTCTAAAGGTCGCTCGGGAAAAACGTATTTCCTGCTTAGGTCAACGACCGAGATCTCTTGCCCTGATCTGAGGCTGCACTCCACAAATCACTTCAATCTGGGTTGTGATTGTGCATGGAAGTGGCTTTTTATTTAACCGCGACCGAGTTAAACCTTTGCTGTTAAAAAGCTATCCAATTAAGCTACACAGTAACAGTTCAGAGTAGGGTCGAAGTGCGTGCAAGATTTACAAAAGAGCAGCAGTTTCCAGCACCCGCTAAGCTTTACTAAGCACGACCAGATTGCCCGGCAACCGCCGGAATCGAGCACACCGTCATCACGTGCTCAATTGCTTGAAACTCCAACCGCTAACCATCGGAAGTTTCCCTCGAGGGCTGACGGCGTGATTTCCAGTACGAACCCATCACACGGAACCACTACGCCAGGAAGCCCCCCTCCACCCCATTTAGTAGGAAAAGGCCCGGAAGTAACCACCCGGGAAACCCCGTCACCACGACGACTTCGGTTTGCTCCACCAGGAGCGAAGCCTCGTCAGCAGTACAACCACCCGACAATCAGCAGCATCCGAACCAACAGCATTGACGTCATTGCCTCCCTACAGCAGGTTGAGCCGAGCGGGAGAAGTTCACCGAGAGAGTACGCGTCCACATCCGACGCCCATATTACTGCGACATTCGTCGCAAATGCTGATTTGAAAGCATCATCCGAAATTGTTTTGCTGACTGAACTATGAATATATTCCACTGCTAAATTACCATCTATATGGAAATGCAAATTTGCAACGGCCGCGACCTTAAATGAAACCCTCATTTTGATCATGATCTAAAATTTTATTTTGTAAATCGAATGCATTCGTACCACAACTATTGGACGACCCTGAATTTGGAACGAGAGTAGCTGATCGGCGCGGAGCCCGAACAGCCGAATGCATGTACGGCACGGAGTAGAAGAGAAGTTAGAAATCGCACGCACTGTTAGGTAGGCTAGAAAGAGAGAATGAATAAGAAGGAGTAACTGAAATAGGATCCAAGAAATTATGATACTGTACATACTTACGATTAAATGCTAGCAAAATGAAATACCCGTTACTGATTAATGAAATAAGCAATATATTATTATGAAATTCCGATTTATGACGTTTTGAATACAGTTACTTAGTAAGCCTATCTGAGAGTTTTAATTGGAGATTTTGAAATTCCATCACTACGCGACACGAATTAGAATTTAAATTTTGATGTTGAGAATTTTAGCTCTAGCAACTTCCACTCACAGTCGCCATCTGGTGCCGAGTAGTTTCGTGGACCTATGATGATTAATTTTCAGGTATGAGGGATTTCTACTGGGGGATTTTTGGAAAACTTTCTAGAATTTGAATATTTTTGTGAGTTGGCCGAGTTAAACTTGAGTTCATCGGCCGCTGATTTTGGCAAGTCGAACTGTCTCGATCCTTCTTACCTTTTGGAAGAGCTATAAGGACTCGCCTTGTGGAGAGTCTCAGCCGGGCAAATTGATCTTGGTGTGTCGTCCCTTTTAAGGGTGGCGCATAAGCGACACGCTTGCACCGGATCGGACAGTTTACGGCTACACGATGTTGAAGATCCACACGCAGCTCGTCGATAACGTCTACGGACCTTGAACACCCTTCCGCTTCAATGTTGAAGTTCGTTGGACTCCGGACGTCCTCCTGCACTTGCTGCCTTCCAGCTAACCCTTCGACCTGCTCTCGTGCTGGATTTTGTTGACCTGTAGCACCTCTTCGTCGATTTGGAATCGCTTGACCCCAGCCAGGATTGTCGTCTTCATCTCTGCCTTCCGCTATTTCACTGCTAGGCTCACTTAATCTACCACTTAAATTTCCCGAATCACTGCGCACCACTTTGTTGACAGCGCTGCTGATTTCGGAAATCAACATCTCGACCAAATCGCTTAAAATCTTCCGCGCTTCCTTCACCGAAGAGACCGGAGGTATTATTGACAAACGTTGCCGGTAATGTAGCAGCCTCGACCGAGCGCAAGCCATTTGCTCCGAGTTGCCATTCAGTGTTGCCGAATCTACAAGATTTTTTAATTCCTGAAGTGCCATCTGACAGGCTTCAATATTTGATTCCGGAGACATCGCGTATTCAGAACTAACGTAATTGGTTTCTCTTAAAATGTCCTCTTGGACCAGTGCCTTTAATTTGACCACCTTGGCACGTCTGGTGCCAGGGGCTAGGTTTGTTGCATGGCGCAAGGCCAATTCATATGATATTTCCTCGTCATTGAGGTGCAGTAATTCTATTCGAGAATTCATAATAATGGATCAAAACACCAGTAAAAGTGTGTTACTAAACGAAATTTAACGACGAACGATACGATGTTTTTCAAAAAGAGAGCAATAATAATAATAATCAACGAATAATAATAATGATTATTAATTAATGATAATAATCATAAGCATATCCACAAAATAATTGCAATATTTGTGACTAGCTCATAGTAAATTCATCGAACAATCAAAACATAACAAGGTTCGATTTAGTTGGGCGCCATTTGTGACGGGATAATAAATGGCTTTGTTGCCACAAATAATACAAACGCAAACATAATTATGATGGCAACATTAATGCGTTGCAAAACTCGGAAAAACCCATTATATTTCCCCCAAAAGATAATCAAAGGACGAGCGACTTACATTGTTTCCTTTCTGCATGCTGCTGACCCGACTCCCGGGAACCTTTTGTCGGAGCACCTCTCCGAGTGCCCTGCCATCTGGAGGCTGTCCGGAACCACGTCAATGATGCCTGTTTGTCCGGCTGCAGATTGTCGACGAGCGATAGCTTGATGCACACCTAGCCAATATCGCTGCATCCACATGCCACAATTCTCGAGGCTCGCTGGCCTTTGCTGACGACCCTGCACGCTCCGGCTTGGGCCGCTGAACGCGCAGATCCTCGTGCTAAACGACAATCCAGCCGCTTTGGTGATTCTCCGGAGAAGTTGCTCCTCCTCGCTTGTCATCCGATGACCCAAGATGTTTTCCCCCGGTTGCAACCGGGAACGCCTTCCGCTGCTTTCGCCGATCCCTCGACGCCACTCGCTCCTCTCGCGCGTACCTTCCCTTGGGGAACCTTTGGCGCTACTCGTCGCCTCGTGCGCGATCAACACGGCAAGCAAAACCGTCAGACGCAGCGAAAATTCGCTGATAAATGTTCGGCGAAGTGGCTGTTTGTCCCCAAAAACGAAACGCTTCCACGACTGGCGAGAAGATGGCACCAAGTGCTGAATCCGGGAAATTGAAATATCACCAACGGGTGACAAAATGTGGCAGAAAAGAATTGACAAAAGGTATGGCAAAAAAGTGTCCAAAGCAGGTGTCAAAAAATGCCAAAAGGCGTCCAAAAAGTGCCAAAAAGGGGTGCCAAAAAAGAGCCAAAAAAAAAGGGGTCCTATTGGAGAAAAGCGTCGGTCAGACGTGGCATACTAATGGTAAAAAAAGGTACTCACGTCTCCGACCCCTTGTGATTTATCTTCCTTTCTAGGCTGTCAAAACTTCCGGGCGTCTGTGACCCTTTTCTGGGTTGGCCGATTTTTGTGGCAAGCCGTTCCGGTTCCGGATATTTATCCACCGAGCAACCCTTGTGCTTCCGGAAGTTGATGACGAGGCCACGTTTTTTTCCGTTCCGGCAATATTGTCCTGCTCGGAAGAATCCGGCAGCGACCAATCGGTGGAGCGAGCCTGGGGAGTGTAATTTGTGAAGATGCGGTTTTCTGGATGTGGCTGTTATCCGCTTACCTGTCGATTCCTGCTTTCCGGGGACCAAAACTCGGTGAATCGACGACGGCGTTTCCCCGGCCGATGGCGCACCTTCACGTCGCGTGTTCTTTTTATTTTTCACCGGAAACACGAATGAGCAAGCAATGTTGCCAAGTTTCCGAATTTGCTTGTGTCATTTTTGATTGACGGCTATTCACACGCTAAACGAAGTCCACTCAAATTATGCGTTTTTCTTCGCCGTATCTTGTTTCAGTGTTTTTGCTTTTTACACTCCGAGAAAATTTCCGATATTTCTGCAGTGCGTATTTGTATCTTTATGAGGGGAATGGGTAAAAAAAAATGTTTGCAAAATACGCTCTTATCGTATCGTCAAATATAAGGAATAATTAATTGTAACAATCTTCCCCCGACTTTGTTTGGAGGACGAAGGCATCGGAGCGGGTCGTGAATCACTGGGCAAAGGTTTACCGCTTGGCTTTAGAACCGGATCCGCACCTGCCTCGAACCGATTCGATGAGAGCGACCGAGGCAAGGAAATGTTCACGTTTACCGTTTCAGTCAGAGGGCTCCGAAGAAATGGTTGAATCGAGTTGCCGTGCCTGATTTAGAAGATTGCCACGGTCCCAACCAAACAAAACAAAATTCTTAATTTCAGTGCACCGAATGGATGAATCCACTCCGATTCCAGTGGTATCAAGCTCAGGTGGAGGTAATTCTTTTTCTGACGTTTTTTTTTTAGTATTTCCTTTAATATATTTGATTTCATTTTAGCTATTCGGGATTCCCACGTTGATAATATTCCGGAATTGGAAAAATAAACAGCGGATTAGTGCAACTGGTACTAAAATTCAGCTAGGGCTATGGCCTATAATGATGAACAAATGTTAGCAAGAGAATTCTACATCTGTCCACTTCCGGCACTGCCCCGATTCGTCGTTAGATTCCGTTTCCGGTGACAATCGTGGGAGAACTTCAGAACTTTATAACAGCTAGCATATATAAGAACACGCAATCAAAATGATTTGTAAAACATGTTCTCATTAAATTTTTGCCCTCAAAATTTCTATCTGACAGAAATATATATTCCAGGATTCTTGAATATCATGTTTTTCAATTTCAGATGCAAGAAGACGAAATAAAAAACATTTTTGCAGCTTGGCTTCTAAAATTTGAATTTGCTTTAAGAAATAACCATTTTTTTCTTCTCCGCTCTTTCTTGTTGAGGTTGAAAAATAACCATATTTCTACTTCTCCCCGAAAAGTCATTTTATGGGTTCTCATGGAGAACTCATAAAATGGCATTTCCTGGGAAAAGGTCAAAAATGGTTATTTTTGAATCGTAAATGGTTCAATAATTTCTAGCGTGTGTAATATCCCACATGCAGGGTTGCCAACATTTTTTTTTCAAAATCAGGGAACTGGTGAAATAAAAATCAGGCAAAATCAGGCTACGATAATTTTTTTTTTTTTTTGGTCACCGCTCCTCATTTTTATGGTATCTCCATCTGGACCGCTTGGCGGTCCTATCTAGACTGAGGCTTGCTCTCGATTATGCTCGCTATTTATTAACTATGATCTCTTGCAGTTTACATTGCACGTCAGGATACCACATCCTCCCCTGGCACAATAAACTGCCTCATTGCATCCTGACAGTTTTTTAGAAACCGTACCTAGCAAATTGTTATAATTACTTCCTTTCTATCAGTACTTTTCATCTCCGCCGTATCAATCCATCTATTTTAAGGATTCTGTACAACTTCTGTTCAATAGTTCTGTACAACTTTAAAAGTTTTATATTTTCTGGGTTTTTCATCAAATTTATTATTCTCGAGAATCATAATAATTGTTCATTAATTATCCTTTTTCATTATTAAACCTTTATCATTCAATCGTTAGTCAATGACTTTTGCTTTCAGCCGTTTCTCCAATTTTTCCAATGTTATTTCCATTAATTTTCTACTTCCACTATCTTTCGCTTCATCTTCTTCCACTTTTTTTTGCAACTTTATTCTTTCTGGAATGGCTCAGACCACTATTCCCATATTCTCTTTCGATTATTTTTCCATTCCACTATCTTTCTCTTAACATTATCTTCCTCTTTTCTTTTTCTTTCTCTTCCCTTTATTTGAATCTTTTCTTTTTTTCTTTCCATCATCTTCTATTAATCTTGCTTTTCTTCTTCTTTCCGTTCATCATCTTTCTTGCTTTCATTTCTCTTTGCTTTTCTCTTGCGCCTTGGGCTAAACCCGACTGCAAAATTAAACACTGCCTTGAGCTTAACTCTGACTAGTGTTACTAGAGTCTTTCCGAACATTTGCGCCTTGGGCCAAACCCGACTGCAAATATTTACACTGTCTTGAGCTTAACTCGGACTAGTGCGTTCCATTTATTTGCGTCTTGGGCTGAACCCGACTGCAAATAACACCACTGCCTTAGGCCTAACCTTGACGAGTGTGTTAATTTATTCATCAATTTTAACAGCAGCACATAAGAAACGAAGCACTTTGCACGCAACAACATTTTGCGAACCGTATCACTTTTCACAAACAACGTTCACGCAGCAGCAGCGCCTCAAACCTCTCGCAACGCGTCTCGGACCTCTCGCAGCGCCTCCAAACCTTTCGATGCACATCTCGCTACGCCTCTTGCACTCCAGTTCTAGCACTACCTCTCCCACACAGAAACCTAATCAAAACTTCTCTTTCTTAGAGAGGGATAACTAGTGCATCTGGCGGATCGCCAATATGGTATCTCCATCTGGACCGCTTGGCGGTCCTATCTAGACTGAGGCTTGCTCTCGATTATGCTCGCTATTTATTAACTATGATCTCTTGCAGTTTACATTGCACGTCAGGATACCACAATTTTCTCTCTAAAGCGGGCCATAGACTACACAAATGGCCTGTACAAATTCGATGATTCCACGACGATTGTTTGATCTATGCTCGCCCACACACTATACAAACATATTTCACGCGAACACAAACGATTGTTGGCGAAAACAGCAACAGCAACAAAAAAAACCCTCTCCACCCCGGCTGGGAGGATGATTTGTACAAAATATTTCGATACCGACCGATTTTACTCCAACCGCTTGGGCGCTCTATTTCTATTGCGTCTCTCTGTATGTTGACTGCCTTCTCTCCTCTCAATTTTATATGCAGAATTTCCGCAGTTTTCCTCTTGTTGTCATCGCTCACTTTTCCCACGTGTGATGGTTTTCTACCGCATGTTGTGTTAGGCCGGTTAGGGCATCCGCAGCAATCGCGAGCAAAGTGAAAATGCTCACGAGTTTGATCACTTTTATACCGCACCGGGGGTTGGTATATGGGTGAGCAAAATAGGGCCGTTGCCGTCGGGACCGATAAAATCACCAAATTTGCTCACAAGAAAGGGGCGAGAGCAAACAGGCACTGAAAAAATTTTACCGTTTAATGCTGAGTTAAACAAACGACGTTCAGCGTGTAGAGTTTGTTTACATTCCATTTTGCGCATCGGGTCGAACTGGTCCACTGAACACCGGCCGTGGTGGAACCGGCAGACTCGTTTACGGGAAGAGCAGAAATTTTTCCAATCAAGGTGCATCTCCCAGGGTTAACAACAACGGAACTCCGAACCAGAATCATGGCCTTCAATAACTTCAAATCAATCTTCGAAGTAACAGCAACATCAACCACAATCAGTTCAAAAAACAAAGAAATTTTCATTCGTGATTTCATCCGAAGCTCCATGCTTCGCCGATCCGACCCGAAGGATTGCTAAAAGGAAAAAAGTATACGTTCTCGAATTTCAATATTCGCTGGTGGCCGATTCTGATAAACATTGTTCCGGTCGTGTAGCTGTGATTTTATTGGTCTGTGTGCTCTACGCATAGCGAACCAGAATACATACAAAAATAGGAAAAATGAAAATCAGCGCTTCTAAAATATCAGGTAAATATGATAAAATAAAATTGGTTCAGCACATGCCAACTATATTTTTGTATTTTGA
This sequence comes from Uranotaenia lowii, assembly GCF_029784155.1. Lineage (NCBI taxonomy): Eukaryota > Metazoa > Arthropoda > Insecta > Diptera > Culicidae > Uranotaenia > Uranotaenia lowii. Next base: position 83,918,817 of record NC_073691.1, read on the forward strand.
AGGTTCGTCTGCAAAATGCTTTCGGGGATACAATTTGATATCGTTTGTTGGCATTGGAAACGTCTTCCGGAAAGTCGAACAACTTAACCCAGCTGGGAGGACTAGGTCAGCTTCAAATTGGCCTTCTAATCAGTGAGCAGCTAATCGATTGAGACAGTGGCTCAAAAACATGATAGGATGGCGTACTGGATGATGATGTATGTGTCGAACAACAGTGCAAACATGTTAAATTTGAAATATTTGTTAAGTGTTGTTTTCTACTATTGAACTGTAATAAATAATGTATCATAAAGTGTTTCGAATATTAATGAAACGTGAAAAGAACTTGATTTTCATCATATATAGGTTTATAAATAGTTTATTTCGAAGGTTTTCAATCTGTCCATATTTGTTTTTTTCTGGAAAACTTCCAATCTGTACATTTTCTAGAAAATCATTATGATCGGAGTTAGAAAGCTTCAGCAAACTGTTCAAAATGAATATTCTTCGTTTTAGGATTTTCCTGTTTTAAGCATCTCGTCCATTACGATTTTCGTGGCGGTTTCGGTGACGTATTAGTCGCTTCCTGATGAGGTGCATCAAATCGAGGATGCATCAGATAGGCTTGAACCGGGGCAATGACAAAAACGGCCCTTCATCTCGCTCCAGGCCGGACGGGTCCAACTCACAGAAACCGAAGCCTCTGACCAGCGGTGGAATACCTTCTACTTGATGATAGAACTCCACAGCACCTGGAATATTTCGCGCAGATTCTGCTGACTTTGATTCCGGCTGCTGCTGCCCGGAAGTTTCGGCTGTATCCGCCACCGGACCCGGTTGCTGGTCGGTCGAAGCTGCTTGGCTATGACTTAACTTTTCGAAAAAGCACCAATCGAAATTTAATCGAAAAAATTCACGGCTAAGAAAATTTACTCGGTCCGTATAATATTATTTGATCAAGATGTTCTGCAAAAAGTTTTCTCAGTGCAATGCTAAATTTAAAAATAAATATGCTAACGCCTGGTGCGCGAAAGGGTGTGTATACCAAAACCGGTCCGCTGAAATGAGCAAAACCGGGCCGCGTATACTCCCGTATTGGTGCGTTTGCTCTTATGGAAGCATTCGGTTTGAAACTATATTTGTGGTTTTTGATGCGTTTTTCTATAATTTGGGAGGTCCCGCATACTCAAATATTATATCACAAATAGTCGATACGATACATCTACGGTCCCAAAAAAAGTGATTGTATTTGTTAACGTAGCTATAACTTTAAACTTTACTTCGACAACGGTAAGAACATAAAATGGACGTTCATGTGAATAAGTAATGGTATCATGGAAAGGTGAAAGAATGGTTTAACGATTTACTTCAATTTTATCAATAATTGTTAAACTTTTCTCGAACCATAACACTTAGCGTTCATGTCAAATGTCAAACTCACGTCAAAAATTATCGAAACGCAGATCATAGATGCCAGATGGTTTGAAAAACGAAAACTCAGCACGGATTTTTAAAATATCTTAAAACAATATTTATCGAATCAATCATATGAACAAAAAATAAACGCATCATTGTACATAGAAAAAAAACTTACATTACATTAAGATAATTGGGCCGATAATCAGCATTTATAGTTGATGGCGATAAAATGTTAGATACAAAGATATACATTTTTAAGCTTTTCATTAAGATACCAACAGGAGCTTCTGTATTCTATCCTGGATTTGAATCAAGCTGTCTACAATGAGCTTTGAATTGAGTTTTACATATAAAAAATTCTTTTTTGTTACTTAATAATCATTCCACATTTATAAATATATATATTTTAACCCTTTTATTGAACAAAGACTTATCGGTTTTGATCTTTTTTGCATTAATTAATTATCTCATGATGCAATAAAAAGATAAAATAAACTGAACTAAACACTTTGCTGGTTGAAGTCAAGGAATATCACTTACTTCCGTTCAATTTTTTGAATGATATCATTTACCTGTAGTGTCTTTGAAATTTTTCTGTTTCTAAAACTTATCGGCTTAGATTAATAACTCTTTTTTCCGTACAAAAATGGCAACATTCCATTCTTAAAAAATCATAATATAACTCCTTTTTTTATTTTCATTTTTTATTTTATATTTCTAAAATCAGTGTAGTTGGCATCACTGCTGAAAACATCAACATAACGACGACAACCGCAAGAGAAATTTTCGTTTTTCGCGATCAAAGTAGAACTCCCGGATCGGCAGCTGCAATCAAGAAAACGGACACCAGCGATGTTCAAACAGGTAAATTTCAATAACAAAAATATTAATCTGAGAATGAGAAAGGTTTTTTCTTTATTTCAGCAACATATTCGCTGGAGGAGAGAAGGCACGCTGGGAGAAGCCATCCTTCTGGATCCAGCAGCTACGCCAACGTTCGGGTGGACACGGACACGGATACGGTTGGTGTGTCGGAAATGAGACCTGCACTAGTGGAGGAGCTAAGCAGCAAGAAATTCAAACCCACAGTCGAAAGGGACTTGGTACCCGCCGCTCCAGGAAAATTCCAGCTCCATTCAACCATTCGCACACCCGGTGTTGATTGATGGGTTGATCGAGTTAATGGTAATTATGTTTATTATTAGTTCATATGTTATAAAAGTGATTAAAGTGTATAATAAAAATGAATATAAAATCTAAAAATCGTTTTTGGAATATTTACACAAAAAGAAAACTTTCTTTTGTAAGTGCATGTGTGGGTGCTCCATTCCCGTACGATTCAGAATACGATACGGATAACGTTGGAAGAACGTTATATCGGATCGTTATACAACTTTTACTGTAAATGTTCAGTTACACTAGAACTTTAAGAATAACTGTAACTAAAACAGTTTGATGTTCGGAATACGTTTTCTATGAGCGGTTTTCGTATGTTATCTCAACTGTTTGTAGAACAGTTCTTCCATATGAGTGTTTTAACAGTTTTAAACAGTAACATAACTTAACGCCATATTCAACAGACCGTCGTTTTGGAATTCAAGATAAGTGCAATGTTTTTTATGGTTTCAGATATCATTTTCTAAACGTTTTTTTACGCTATTTCTTAACGTTTTATAACTACTACAGGAACCGTCATGTTACAATATTTTCGTATTCGGGGTGTGTCCCAATATACACGGCCGCATTCGCACGGGATTTCGTAAACCACTTGTGTTTGCTTCATTTTTGGGATTTCATCTTTGAGTTTGGAGAAGATGCTATTTTTGATCTTGTTTACAGGTTTTGATGAAACAATGATGTCGTGTTTTCGTAGTATTTACCCATTTGAGTGTCTCGGTTCTCGTATTGTAGCGAGTTATAAATTGCATCTGTTCTTGTTTTCAAAATGTGGTTTATAAAACTGTCTGGATAGTTATTGGAAAGAAGGATTCCTTTGACATTCTGGATGCTTTTTACCCTTTCTTCTACGTCAGTTAGTTTTAGTGCGCGATCAATTAAAGCAATGGCTGTGTTCATTTTGTGAGTATGAGGACTGGCGGATGAGAAATCTAGGTATCGTCCGTTCGTTTGATTTGTGAACCGATGTTTATTTTGTTGTTTTTTTCTGGTGAGACTCATGTCTAGGAAGCGAATAGAACAGTTTGTTTCTTTATCAACTGTGAATTTTATGCTCTCGAAGGGTTTGTTAAATTCGTTTTGGATTTCATCAATTCTATTTTCTTCAGCAATGAGAAGGCAGTCATTAACGTAGCGTTTATAGATGATAAGATTGATTCCTTTGGTCTTTAGTTCAGTAATGACTACCTCCTCAAGGTGTTCTAATAGAATATTCGCCACTACTCCGCTCAGTGGTGAGCCCATCCCAACCTCAAATATTAGCTTGTACATCTTTCCATTGTACTGGAAAAAAGAGAAAAAAAAGCAATAGAATTCAAGGACAATAGAATTCAAAGACCTATTGGGTGCACTTTATTGTTAAAAAAAAACCTAGTTCAAAATATTTACTTCATATAAGTAGGCACTACGTAACAGTAGGTGCAAAATGGTTGAGCACTTTATGAGCCTCATCGTAATGCGGTTGGGTATATTCTTTCACACGTTGCATCCAGGCGGCCAGTTTAGGGCGTCCTATTCGTGCGTTGTATCCAGTAAGCTCTAAAAGAGACGTGAGATTTGAAGTACTTGGCACATGTATTTGAGAGTTTTATTGATAATATTCTGCTCACTTGGTTGTTCAATTTCACACACCGCAACTAGGTCAGCAATCGATATCTGCGATCCTGCTATGAACTGGTCTCCTCCCTCTTCGAATAGATTAGATTCAATAAAATCTAAACATCGAATCATTTCTAGTCTCATATTTTCCGCCACACGCTTGTCCACCTTTTCCCCTCTGAGAGGGCCTCTCCATACGTATCTCACATATCCGGTGCAGTGGGCCCGGGTGTTGGCGTGTTGCCATTCTAGATATTCGTCAACTCTAGCCCTCTGTCGACTGTCGCGAGGATACCAATGGTCTGCCACGGAACTACTGTACTCTCGGCATAAATACCTCAGAATGGCGACACTTTCGGCCAGCTTGAAATCGGGCCCCTCAACAATAGCCGGAACCTTGCCAAAACGGTTCACGTTCTGCAAAAAATCCGCTGACGTATGCTCCCCTGGTGAGACAAAATATTTTGCGTATTACTACAAACCTTGAACCACATAGAAATAGACGGTTGCATTACTCACATTTGCGCAAAGCAACGGGACATTTCTGATACGGTATTTCAGCTTGCTCCAGGAAGATATACAGCGCTCGGCAAGGTTGCGATATTAGATCGTAATATAACCGGAATCTGGCGGCCATAATTAAGGATTATTGAACTTGACAATCGCCCTCGAAACTATTTCGATTGTACACACGCGCGTATCACGATCATTGATATTTGGTATTTGTTGTTTTTAAATGATAGAACACGTGAATAATGGGACTGCCTCACCAAAACACTCTGCCTGTCCGTCCAGTATCAGTATCACGTCTGGGACGACAAAGAAGCACGAGACGACGCTCAATCAGCTGATTGAATTCGGAATAAATACATACAAACAAATACACTCAGAAAAATACTCTTATATATGCCATAAGATTCTCTTATGAAGTGGCGCCATAAGAAAATTTAATTAAATTCATAAGATTGTCTTATGACGCGAATGACTTCTGAAATGAACACCTACTCCAATAAGAAATTTTCGCTTTTCATAAGAGGGTCTTATGGAAACAGGAAATGTCATGTTTGGTGAAAATAATTCAAGAAATTTGATGTTTAAAACTTTAATTTTATTATTTGGCCGACTTATTTCAAATTATATCACTATCAGCAGCACATCACACTCGGTACCAATAAAGTTATTCGGTAGCAACCGGTCCATTAATAAAATTATTTTAGACGGTGGTCAGCATGCTGAAAAGTAAACAAAAAAAGTACTTGAGTAAATAAATGTTTTCAACGTTCACAAAAAATGATTTCCTACTCAAACTTACCATTTAGAAGATCGAAATCACATTTAACTATTACAAAAACTTCTAACTCCACAACTAGTGAGTCCTTTGTATGACGATGAAAAACAGACTAATGGAGTGAATGTGTTCATTATTTTTCACAATGCCGCTTCTTGTGTTTTTCATAAGAACTTCTTATGAAAATAGAAAGAATTTCATAAGCCTCTTATGAAAACCAATTTTGCACTCTAAAAAGCGGTTCATAAGACGGTTCTTATAAAAATTATAATAAGAATTTGCCTGAGTGTATTAATGCGCGGGCGGACAGAACCAAATGAACAAAAGGAACAAAAAGACTGAGGGGTAGGAAACTGTATAAGTTCATTCAGATAGATTTTTGTTTTGTTTGTGGTACATGCAAACATACATACAAAATTCCTTCAAATTTACTTGACTTCACAAAAATATGAAGTATGTTAGACCATTATTAAATCTTTAACGTAAGTTATAGAAAATATCGAATTGCTTGCTTTCAACAAAGAGGGACGGCGATGAATATTTATTTCAAATGCTCATTTTCAATGGTCGAGATCAACGAATTTAACTAAAAATATAGTTTCCGATGAACCCGAAGGATCAATCTTTAATCTAATGCACTTTTTAAAAGAATTAAATGGCGAACGTCGGAGAAATAAATAATTTTTATTGCCATTCTATATCAAACTGCCAAATTTTCATACTTAACTATTTTTGCCAAGGAAATTCGGATTCATGCATCAGCCGTTGACGTTTCGAAATGTTGATTTATTAGCCTTTAATCACAGTTTTTTAGTAAAATAAGCTGGGGAACAACCCATTAACAAACTCAAATGTGCTGCTAATATATTAACAATTATTCGTTTTAGGACGGATAGAATGTTGTTTTGATAATAACTTGTCATTAAAGTGTTTTCTTATTTTGATTCTTTAAATCTTGTTCTAACGAATTTAAATTAAAAAAAAATCCAAATTATTAAACATAGTTCTTGGATGGCAATTTCAACAAACTGATTGAATCGTTTTGTTGGATATAAGATACAAATAATCACAACTGAATCGATTTGAACTACCCGTTTGATTATTGTATACGTTGTACTATTTTTTTTTTTTGGAAATCTTGAGAAATAAATAACGAAAATATGAACAATAGCTACAATTCTCTTAAGGCACTACACACTGCCAACCACATCTGTTAGTGGTTGTCGTTTTTTTATGGACGGAGCGTTTCCAATTATTTTTAGTAAGATGTTTAGAATTATATCTAGTCAAGCTTTATAAAAACCTGATACGTCTGTTAAATTGTATGCTTCATAAGAGCAAGTTCACTGGTGTTGGAAAAAAGTAGTAGAAATTTTGTCACTTTTTGCACATTTTGAAAATTTTGCCATGCAAAAACATTTTCAAGATCTGTGGCCTTCAAGTTTTTCTACAACACGTGTTGTATTTTCGCATGCTGTGATGTAAAATTAGCTATATTTATATCACATACGGTTGAAATAGAAACAGTGCTGTTAAAGTATACAACGCCCAAAGATCTTGAAAACATTTTTGCATGGTAAAATTTTAAAAATGTCAAAATTTCTACCACTTTTTCCCAACACCAGTGAACTTGCTCTAATTTGATATTGTAGGAATAATTTACTTTTTTTATCAGTAAGTCTTATAAAAAAAATCAAAAAGCTTTGGTTGATACTGTTTGTTCCAAATATTCAGATACAGTTGTTCCTTTTTTCATTATCGAAAGATGTAGAAATTCATAAAAATAAATGAATGCAATTTCAATATAAAATACTAAACATAACATCAAAACTTTTCCTTCTAAATTCGATTTTTTTTAAACAATTGAAGTATTTTTAATAAAAATGTGATGCGAAAATGAACACAAAGCAGAAATTTGGTTTTGTTTCATTAAATAACATTAAATAAATTAAATTTACATTTAAAGAAGAAATGCTATGTTCGAGTCGGAAACAAGTTTGTTTTAAATCTACAACCAATTATAGGATCTCAGTACGTGTTAAACGCAATCTTTTGGCTCGTTTCCATAATTATTCAATCAAACACATCGAATTGAGATAACAGCTTTAAAGTAATAAAATAATCAATAGAATATGACAAACTACTTATACTACAAAAAAATCTATACTCAAAACTGATGATGATAAATAACTGTTAACAAAAAGTCTGTGTCAATGTATAAAATTTGAACAAGACTTATTCAGAGGCTGTAAAGGGTATTTTATTTAAAAAAAAAAACATTTGATACTTTGGGGTCAACACAGTTCTGAACTAATTTTTCCTAATTATTTTTTCGACTGGGACTTAGTTCATTCGGAAGGTGCTTTCAGGTTTTTTTTTACATTTAGCTAACGAAAGTTATTTTAAACTTATACCACCTTATACTGTCGGTTTTTTCTTTAATTTAATGTGATTAATTTTACATCTTACGGTGCAATTTCGACCTGGGCCCTTGAAATGTTTTGATTTGTGCTAAATATGTAGTTTTATAGCTTTTCAACTACCATCAGAGTTAGAATGAAGAATATGAAACGAGAAGTGTTTGAAACAAAAACTTGTATGTCATGTTCGCGACATAAACTTGACTTGTACCTTCTACATAAGATTGAATCAGTGACGATGACTGAAGAAAAATTGGAATGATTCTGAATATTGAATCTGAAGTCTGGAGCAAAAGTCAGAATTCGAAACCTCATCTAAAACCGGAATTATTCAAGAGAATAGAAAAATAATATGGATCTGAGTTTCTAATCTGAATTCTGAACTCTTAATTTGAATCATGAATCTGAATTTTGAAACTCAATTCCGAACCTGAATGCTGAATGCTGAAAATGAGCTCTTAGCAGAGGTGCAAAGAGATCCCTACATGTAGCATGCAGCGCACGACTTTTAGCCGATTCTAACAGACCGACGTCAGCCACGAAAGAATCGTCTTGCAAAGTTGCAGACTGATTCTTTCTCCCTTATGTGCAGAACGTCGAACGTGTCTGCAAGTAAAAGCCAACCGCGCGGTAAAATCCTTTGACTGCACGTTCCGAAAATTACAAACGATTCTCCGAAGTTAGGAACAGTTGCAAACTTGCAAGCCCGAAGATAAAATCCCTTGAGCCGAACAGAAAGAATCATTTCCGAAGATAGCTACAGTCTGCAAGTTGCTTGCATGCAGCGCGATGATGCGATGTACGTTTGCAAACTTGCAAGTTACAGGCAGAACCGTAGACCCGTTCTTGTGCGGTTCGATTTGATCCATCCCAACCCAACCTAAAACCGAACCGAATCCATGGCATGGTGTAAGAAAATGATAGGCCGAGGTGCCGTCGACTATCCATTCAGTTGCCGTTCAGCCAGCGAAGCGGCATGCCGTACGACAAGAGCAAGGATATGTTGAAGTTGTTGTTGTTGGTGCCTTCGTGTTCGTTTCGTTTTCTTCTAAGACGGATTCGAAAGGAAGTGGTGCCCAAATTTTATTTGAATTTTCAATTATCATACCAGGGTGATTGATATAAATCATCAAAGCAAATTTGTTTTGATTATAACTTTGTCATTTTACAAGTTATTTATAAACACAAAGTTGTTAATTAAAACTGATCCAAACACTGTTGGAAAATCATCTATATTGTTTTATAACAGAGCTGCCTTAAAATTCTTTAAAGTTTCGTTCCGAAAAATTCAATCGATTCTCCAAAGGCAGGATCACTTGATTAGTAGGATCACAGATTAAATTGTGTGAATTTCAATTTTAGAATTCAGTTTCATTTGCTTAGACATGTATAAGAATCACGTCATCTTTACCAAGTTATCTACAGTTTTTACAGAAAGTTTTTACAGATCGGTACAAAACTCAATAGAAATTCAGTGCTTGCTCGTCGTCATTCCAACCTTGAACTCAAAAACTTCACACACTGTTTGATTCGAATCTTCTGTCAAAGTTTTATAACTTGGTTTTAATTAATTTCACGTCCTGAACTCGAATTTTTGGTCAGATTTTGTCTATCGCATCCAGTATTACTGATAAGGCTTTTAAAAATCAGTGCTATGATAAATCAATAACTGTCTATATATTATTTTTTACTTCTTTGCTGAAGACTGTAAAGCGTTTTAAGTTATACTTTGAAAAATATCTATAATTCATTTTGGTATAAAATTTCATCAGAATTTCGTCTCAACAGAAGGAAGAAAAAATTTCTTTTACTTCAAAGCCAAAATTACTTGCAGTCTTCGTAGAAACTTAAATTTTAAAAATCTTACTCAACGGTTGCTATTTATCTCAGATATTACGAAACTGCTTATAAAAAGCTGGACGTTTCACGGTTAAACATATCACGCTTTCGCCCATCAATCAGTCAATTGCATAATCTTCAAAATAAGAAGTATGGAAACTGAATAAATTATTGATTTATGTTTCAAAGTCAGCAACTTATGTACTTTTTATCAAAATAAATTGACTAAAGGATTAACATGAATGAACATTTTCATACAAATCGGAATTTTTTATTCAAGTTTTTTAAACTGTTTGCGTATCTTTCGTAACGAACTTTTGAAATCTGCCACTTTTAAGTTTAACTTCGCGAGAACTACTATGAAGAATTTTTGCAAAAGGCTTTGATAAGTATCTCAAATATCAAAATTTAAATAAAACAAGTCCAAAAAAGTAGATTTTCAAACAACTGCTGAATCACATATTTGAAAAACGCTGAATCACATTAAAAAAACGCTTTGATACGAAATATGAATTAATGGCATGAAATCAGCCTCTTAGTTATGAAACTGAAACAATCATTTAAATCTCAATTCTGGATCCTTACTCTGAAGTTGGATTCTGAATTGTAAAACCATTTGGGCGATATTATTTTCGATTGTTCGGTAAATGCAACCAAACAACTGGTAATTTTGGACCAATAACTGAGTATTTTTACCGAGCAACCGGTATTTGTGAATGAACTAACTGTGAAAGTTCGGTAAATATTGAGTGATTGAGTCTGAATTCAAATTCTGAGATGAGTGGTTAATTTGAATCAAAGCATGCCGACTGAATCTAATGCCGTTTTCGTTTTTCTCCACTGGCGCGGGGCAAAATTATCTCTGAATAAACAAACAGAATCGTCACCCGGGACGATGCAAATATATAGTTGCTATAGTCAACCTTATGCTGACCCCCAACACTGACAACTTTTACGGGGTGCAACCGACTGCTTGAGGTTCAAACCTCGGGCAAAACTAGTGGACTTCTGAATTAATAAACGAACACAATAACAGCAGTTAGGGCAAAACTCGTGGATAACTAGGTTGCCACTGTCAATAAACGAAAACACTATAAGATAGGGGCCAAGAGTTAAAATAAACAACACGAAAGTTCTATCAGAAGCTCAAGGCATCCCGCAAAGCCGAAATGTGCCGAGATAAGGACGGAGGCGCCCTGACGGACAATCTTGAGATGATCAAAAGGTGGAAGCAGCACTTCGTGAACACCTGAACGGCGCACATACAGGAGACCAAGACGATGGGGGAGTGTACATCGCCGACGCACAGTGCGGTGATCCCATAGAGCCGATGGACAAAAGTCGTAAACAGTTTTAATTCTATAAAATATTTGTTTAAATGTTCAATTATTGAAAATACGTCAGAAAAACTGTGTTTTGAAAATACGTCAGAAAATACGTCAGAAAAACTGTGTTTTGAAGGTTTTGTCTCAATTTGATTTTTTAAGCCTTACAATCCATGACTCAAAAAACCCATATTTTGAGGATTTTCAATCTTTCTTATGAAAGATCTATTGGATCTGTCAAATATTTGCTTTCATGAACCATTAAGTTTGGTACTGATAATGTTACACATAGAAAATAACTGAATACAACAATTTCCTTTTCTAGCGAATATGGTATTCACGGGAACTTGGCCGATGTATGCCTCATCTTAGGTCAAAATATTTCAAAATTCAAACCACAAAGCTTCTTATAATTTTTCAATAAGAATTCAAAGCCACAACCATATAAAAAGTCCATTTTTATTTAAAATATTTTTTTAAAATATAATACTGATAAGTTCAAGAAGAAAAATTCACTTGATTTCGGTCTTGTTTTACCACAGCGGTTCTTTTTCGAAAAAAAATCATTCCTGAGGCATAAAAATGACCCTCCGTAAACTGCTCATATTTCTGTTAGCGCAAAAAAACGCAATTCAGCAAGCATAGTGGGTAATCAGGATGAAATTCCCTAGCGATTGAGTGTAAAATGGTAGTGACGTCTTGTGACGCGAATTTGTTCTGTCTAGCTGAAGTTGAGCAATTTTTGTTGATGAAATTTACTAAAATAATGGTAGATTCAGAGGTAGCTTTAAAGACCAAAAACGAATTTTTCTCACTCAAAAAACACAATACGCCATGCGTTGAGTTTAAATCTTCAACTTGTAGAACGAAGAATTTGAATTTGCTGCGAAACTTGTCAACGGTAAACAAAAGTTTCAAAAAAAGTGTATGTTTTCGAAGAAAAAGTTTTGTTTCTTGCCTTCTTAATGCATCGACTTTGAACCAATGCTGCGCGTGTAGGAAGCAAAATTATGTCAAAAGCATGTCCGTTCATGAAACTCCAACCTCTTTCCAATCGATTGGTAAAGTTGAATTTGTTAACACTAAAACCGTCCACTCTGGTCACTGGTTGTACAAGAAGTGAAACATGAGACCGAATAAACATACAGGAATGGTAAATGAACTATGTTGCCATCATAGAATGAATTCTCTAGGATTACTATGATTCGTACCTTAATACAAAACTTAACATACTCCCCCGCCCGAATAGACGTTTAAGACAAAAAAGATTTCTATCTCGTTTTCTTCAATTCGAAGACCAAGAAACAATTGTATGAAGTCGCGTAAATCTGCTATATCTGATGTTTGTGATGAAGAATAGAATATAAGCGTCTTTCGACTTGTTGATAACGTTAACTGCCTTCACTGCAGTGGATATATATTCAAATTTTAACTAAAGATTCAGCGCCTATTGGATCTGATATTCCACTCTTTCCTAATTTGTGTGCGAATATAATCTTATTGGAATCACTTTTAATGTATTACCTACTTCAACGGTATTGCTTCTTTAAATTTTTTATTCTATTTACACATCTTTCGTTTTATAACGCGTGAAGTTGAAAGCTGCATCACAGTTCTTAATATATCTAACTGAGATAGCGTAAGTCGTCCGGCTTTTCACAATTCGAGGTGGTTCGTTCACAGTCTTTGAGCATCAATTGTGTTGAAAATGTCAAGTTTACAAACACCAATTTATGTAGTTCCACATTCTATACATAAACTCCAAGACTCATATTATCTATCATGTTTTTAAATTTTGAATATTGGCGAAGCAGCTTAAGTATCATTTTTATTCTTCTGCAGGCTTCTGTAATTCATAATATCATGTGTAGAAAAGTTTGCAAATTTACATGAAGATTAATTATGTGATTGTTGCGAATTTCTGTGAATGAGAAATGTGTCCTCAGATAGAGTTATCAGAGGTTACTGTTCAAATGAACCATTCGCTATTGAACTTGTCCTCCTACCTAAGTAGATGTTCTTCCTCGGTGATTGAGGAGAAATTTAATATAGGCAATAAAACTCCTCGTTAAAATAGATTTGATTGTTGTGCTAACGTTCACTATAATATTCACAATGTTTCAATAGTTTGGTTTTAATTCTTACACGCCGCAAATCTGAAATTTAAAAAAAAACGGCACCAAATATTAATAAAAATTTCATTTTTGACCACAAATAGAATTTGTTTCTTTAGATCCTAAATCGGCTAAGACGGTTCATGTCTCTTAGATCGGTAATTTTCCAAACTACTCGTAGACAATACATATTTATTTCTCAAGTTTACTTACACTGGAAGTTGTTTTTCTTACAACACAACAACAATATATCCTTCTTGATTGATCAGGGATGAAAAACACAAGAGTGTAAAAATCTCAGACAAATAAACCAACAAACCTTTTAAGTTTTCACTATGGTCAGAGGGTCTTATTGGGTTTTGATGAATCTCGACAATATTAATCACCTTAACTTGAAGTCCATGTACTATTTATTATTATGTAATTTGCTTACTGTTGCCAAATGTGTAAAGTTCCTCACAAAAAGGATACATTTTTTCGCGGTTAAAACTGTAATGATGGTAAAAATGAAATAAATTTCCTGTCCTTCACAAGAGAAATTGTCTTTTCGTTCATCCGTAATGGTCCGCCCATTACTGTGAGTTCGATCCAAGAGTAAACATCGAACACAGTTATACCGAATCAATTTTTCCAAAACTGTCCGCCAACTGCAACGTTGATATAAAGTCGCGAATACCAAAAAGATGGTAAAGCGACTATAATCGAAACAAACAAACATAAGATGCTAAGAACGCTTCGAGGCCACTAAAATAATTTACCAGATCATTCTGACTTCAATGCTCAAGGTTTTGGTTTGTTAGGCCTAGTCACATATCCTAGAGATATTGTGAAATATAGCTAATTTTGTGTTCTTTCGAGAAAAATCGCAATTCATTGATTACCTACATTAGTTTAGGCTAACACGCTGGAAACTGCATTCTTCCCTTGGAAAGTAATGTTATCGAAGTTCCAAGTTTCGACGGCCGTGGCAGCAATTATAAATGTCAATAAATCTCATCACAAAAATATCTTGTTGAATTACAGAATCATTGACAACTTATGGTAAAAATTTTCTTCTTCATTCAACGTTCTTTGACATTATATGGAGGAACTTGACTAATTTCCTCGAATAATAATTTCAATGGCGATGCTGAAAAAAAGACGACATTTTTAACATTGCAAACCTCATCCAGTTTTTTTTTTGCAACTCTAACGAACCACTTTTTGTGTTTCCTGCAGTGATTACTCAACATTAGAGAAGCTTTCTCCCCTATCATTCTAGTCCGTTGAGTTTATTTTAGTATATTTTAATGTCGGGTAAATATAATTGCCACCTGAGGCAGGCAGCACCAAGTAGGTAGTGATAAAAAGAGCTGACCCAATGTATCATGTTGATTGACTAAACAACATGTTTCTTCTGGAAACGATATGGCCCCAAAACATGAAAATTATCTTTCTTTACCGTGGGCTTTCAAATCAAACTTGATTTTCATACCTAAAGAAATATCCCTGTCGTACAGAAAAAAAACTACAGTTGTATTTCGACACACCATGATTTCATATGCGTTTTCCTACACAGCCACCTTTTAAACTATCCAACGGTTTGTGCATGTCTGTCGCTAGGCGGTTGCTAGGCGAGGAAAAAGCTTGCTTTGATTTATTTATTAACGTTTTCGAGAAAAAAATCATTTTGAATGAATTCCATTGTGCGTCTTTTCTTACATCTCGCTCTAGCATGATGGTTGGATTATTTTCAAGCACGACTACGCCGCCAATTATTTCAACATAGGAATTGGTCTATGATTTCATCATTACTCCAGTCGAAAATGAAATTGTTGCGTCTGCCAGCTGGTTAAGGGATCACTGATTAGCAAATCCAGGAGCACGCTGTGGCTCGATGTTAGGACAACACTTCTGAATTACCTTTTTAAAAGGAGACCGGTCATTAAACTATCTGCTAACTTCCACCGCCACCGAAATATTGTAATTCGAAATCACTTCTTAGAACAGCTTGTGGCTCGATTTCGAATACCTGTGTGGGTAAGCTTGATATTAAATATTCAACATAGTAAAAATTTAACCTACCGAATGGTCATCCATCACTGTAGATTGTTGGGTTTTAGGTGACGGATATGCTACAAGCCAGGAAAACAATGAAAATTTATTCCAGTTTGAATCAAAAACACACATCATCGCCATTTTGGAAAGCATGTTCGAACAGCCCAAATCATTTCGTTCAAGCAAAGCCGATCACAAATCGGCGTTCGGGAAAATGTATATGTATGAAAATATTGACCCAATATCAAAATTTTCAAAATGCGTGGTTGAAATCGATCCAATATCAATTTTTTTTTTTTGACCCAATGTCGAATAAGTTCGTTTTACATTTCGACCCAATAGCAAAATGTTTCTTTATCGCATTCAGAACTTTGACCCAATATCAAAGTTTTCGACCCAATGTCGAATAAGTTTTAGTATTTCAACACTTTGACCCAATATCAAAGTTTTCGACCCAATGTCGAATAAGTTTTAGTATTTCAACACTTTGACCCAATATCAAAGCTTATTCGACCCAATATCGAATAGTTCCTATTATTCAAACTTCGATCCAATATCGAAGTCTACCATCTTGATCAGCCCAATGCCAATGTTTGTTCGCTTCCAAAATAAGAATTTTCAACTTGAACCGACCCAATGTCGAGTTCTTTGCGGTTTTTTATACTTTGACTCAATATCAATATCCAGTTCAATTTCCATTATCGACCTAAAAGCTATTGGAAGGAAAAATCAAAAATTAAAAATTTACCGATAAATCGTATCCGATTCGATGGACCACTCTTTATGTTAACACTAAAACCGTCCACTCTGGTCACTGGTTGTACAAGAAGTGAAACATGAGACCGAATAAACATACAGGAATGGTAAATGAACTATGTTGCCATCATAGAATGAATTCTCTAGGATTACTATGATTCGTACCTTAATACAAAACTTAACAGAATTTAATGTTTGATAAACTAAAATTTTTGACTTTTGTCCACTGGTCACCTCACTGTGCGACGTAGCCAACGACTCAGAGGCGCCACTCCCAACGATGAGTGAAGATAAGGAAGCCATTCGCCAGCTGAATAGCAACAAATCGGCTGGCAAGGATGGTATCGCAGCTGAACTTATCAAAATGGGCCCGGACAAGTTGGCCGATTGCCTACACAAGTCGATGGTCCGGATCTGAGACACAGCACAGCTACCGGAGGAGTGAAAGAAGGGGGTAATATGACGCATCATCAAGAAGTGGACTGTGGCCACCGCCTAACGCCACAAAGCATACAAATTCATGGGAAGTCATCAGGTCGGCTTCATAGAGATACGGTACGGACCAGATCTTCGTCGTTTTTTCCTCAACTTCAAAGCCGTATACGACACAATCGACCGTGAAAAGCTATGGAAAATTATGGACGAGAACGGCTTTTCCTGGAAGCTAACCAGACTGATCAAGGCGACGATGGATGGAACGCTGTTTTGTGTGCGGATTTCGGGTAAATTGTCGAGTTCATTCGAATCGCGCAGGGGCTTCGACGATGGTCTATCCTGAACGATGTTCAACGTGGCTCTAGAAGGTGTTATTCGACAAGCGGTGGGCAAAATGCTTGGCGCGATTTTCAACAGATCCATGCTTTGCCGACGACATTGACATAGTCGACAGATCATCTGCGGCAGTGGAGGAGATCTACCGCAAATTGAAACGCAACCAGGAAGGATTAGGTTGATGATTAATACGTCCAGGATGAAGTATATGCTGGCCTGCGGGTCTGAGACCGACCGAGCCCGCTTGTCTAGTAATAACAAGATCACAATCGACGGCGACGAGCTGGAGATAGTCGAAGACTTTGTCTATCTTTGCTCACTGGTAATTGCAGACAATGACACCAGCCATGCGATCCGGCGTGCAGGAGAACGAAGTGTGGAGGCGAAGGATAAACCACGAGCTCGCGCGGCTCTACGGCGAACCCAATATCCAAAGGTGGACATGTTGCGAGAATGTCGAACGACTGGCCTGCAAAACAGATGTTCGCTACGAATCCGGTAGGAACGAGTGGAGCCAAATCTGGCGAATGTTGGATGCCCGAGAAATTGGAGAACGGTTGCCATGGACCGGGTGAATTGGAGGAAAATTGTTCACAAGGTCATGTCGTAAGATGTTAAATATGTTTAAAGGTGTCCAAATTTTGTCGCGAACAGCCTGACATACCTCGATTCGATTAGACTATACATACACCTAAATGCTAAACTTCAGTGTCATGCGTCTGAATTCTCACTTTCTTGACACTTCCGTTGCGCGATAGCCGCGGTGACTGATTGGAACCCGAGAAGCCCGGATTCTGAATACCTAGCGTATCAGCACTTCCCGGAGGCCGTGGTTTCTTCAAACTGGACCTCAGCGGCGTCCGATTGGTGCTGATACCCGATGAAGCACCAGACATCGACGTCAGGGTGGTGTTCATCGATTGAACACTACCGCTGACCGTCGCACTGCTTCCGGTGTGAGGTCGCCCGGACGAATCAGTCACCGATATACCTAAAATGGAAATTTGAATGGTCGTTAAAATTTTGACGGAAATAATTCCAGATCTTACCAACTCGGATGCCCCTCCCCCGGGGAGTGTCTCGGTAGCCTGGGTTAACAACCGTAATGGGTGTAGATCGTCCACTGCTAGCACTGGAGATCGTCGGTAGCATCGTTGGGTCTCCATCCTTCTGGCGAGCCAACAATACATCTAGCACAGCTAGTATAGTCAGTACGATTGCTAAGCCTACCACGATCAGCTGGACGTAGAATGACACACCACGGGTCACCTCAAACTGGCCCCGACTGTTGTCGGCCGATACACCGAACACGATGGCAGCTATCAGGGCTAACACTGTCCCGACTACCGCAAAAAATAACTTCAAAAAGACTAGAGAGGTATACCGCATTAAAACCTTTTCGCGGGATGAAATCATGGCGATCTGCAGTATGCACAGCACACAATAGATACCGAACGCTATACAACCAAACATGGCCAATAAGCCTGAGACGAATACGGCGTCTGCAACAACAATACAAAAAAGCATTAAGCAATGTAATTTACTACAAAAAGAGACACAAATTACGCGAAGGTCGCAGATGTGACACTTCCGAGCCGCATTTCTCCCGATAGTTATATGTTAACCTTCGGCACAGCTTCCACGGTCCAAAGTAACCCTGATCATCGTATCCTGTGTAAAAAGTATAGACAATAATTGATTACACAAAGAGCTACGTAGAAGTCAACGGTATCAAATGAGCTTACCGTCCCGAGCTCGGAAGTTGGCCCACACCGGCAATCCGACGGCGGTGGCACTCAGCGCGAAGCACGCAAACCCGAGACAGGTTACGATGGCAGCGTAGATACTGGGCGCAATTGCTGCCATGACTTCGCAGCATTATTCCGGGCTGTTTTTTTTTTTGGATTTTGTAACCGTGTGAGGCGTTCTCTTTTGGCAGTGATGTGGAGCGTGTCTGTCTTTAGGTCGTTCGATTCGTTCGAAGAGTGAATGACAAACGGGAGCACGCTTTCGATTCTGCAACAAGGAAAGGGTAAATGTTATAAAAATTATCTTTAAAATAAAGAGCAATATTGCAGTTAGAGTGTGGAAAATGCAACCCATAAAGCACTTACCGAAGAGGCTTTCGACGACAAGATCGTATCTAATAGCCGTTAATAAAACTTGAAATACAGTGTAATATTAGTTGAAACTGTTTACTTTGAAGGTGATCTTCCGTTTAAAAATTTGAATTTGGTCACTGCTAGCAGAAAGAGGATTGTTTTCCAAAACTGAAAAACAGTGTGAAACGGTAGAGCTTGCAGTTGCGCCGTACTAAATGGACTCCACTGTTAAGCTGGAATGACCAAAATGTTCAATAGCCATCTCCCAACAATCAGGAATCCGCCCTCAAGGGTATGGAAATAACCCAAGTGAACCTTAATTACTACTACTCAGCCAAATGCGTGTTATCGCAATGCTCCTAAGGACACCAATGAGGCATCTTTTTTTAGTTGATGACCACAGGTGGCAAATCCCGGTTTACGGATCGTATTCCAAAGCACGGCGAGCCACCGCGTCCCCTCCCCCCTTTTGCTATTCTGGCTCCATGGGTACAATGGGAAGACTCATGATGTACTCCGTTTAACCTTCTATTCCCTAGTGCGCTCTAAGGCAATACTCATTTACGAGACCACTCTCAGCAAAACCTCTCATCCTTCCCAGAAAACCAGAAGTCGTATTTTATTTTACAGATTATATCGTATAGAATGTAATTTAAACTTATTTTCGTACATCTGCACCTACAACGAGCGGCCCATGCATATTCTTTATCGTATTTAAATGCATTGCATGATTTTATTACGACAAGAAGAGAGACTCGTGTTGATGTACATATGTATGAACTCGACCTTTGTGTACGACTATTCGCTAAAAATCCGTAAAACGACCGATATACGATGATCAGCCGTGATTGACAGATTTTGTCGTGCTATGCATAACATAATTCAAAATTAAGATTTTTTTTAACATGAAACACGATTTATATTATCATAACAACCAGGTGTTAGATCTTAGCAGAAAGTACATTTTTCTATCAAACAAGATTGCTAAAATGAGAAATTATATTCTAAAAAGAAAAACTATACATACAGTCGATTAGTTCAGCGATACAAAAGTACTAAGGTATCTGCTGGTAATAAAAGTTCTTCCCAGAGTATTCACATTAAGCTCGGGGGCGAAACATTTCTACCCGAAATCCAGGCCGATGCTGTATCCAATATTGTAAAATACGAAACTGGTCTACCGAACTCCATATTACCCACGCTGCTGTGAACTCCCTTGTAGAAATTCTGAACTCTGACTTACATCTTAATCTTCCGAGCGATGCCCGCACCATTTTGAGGACGCCCAGAAACCGAGCATAATCAGTATGGGGAATGGTGGAAAGTATTGGCATCAGGGTGTTGAGAGCTGCCTGTGCAATGCATTGACTTCAATTAATAGGCCCTCATCAATATCGCTCAACATCAACGTAGACGGACTGCCAATCCATAAGAGCTGTTCAAAGAAAACGCATTTCTTTGAAATAATCTTTTTTTTATTCAACTGACGGAAAATGGGAGTCCTGCACTCAAGTCGCAGAAGACGACCAAATAAGTCGTCAAACTTTCCATACTGTTACGAAAAATGTCGTATATAAAGATATTCCCATTGTTTGGGCGTATGAGGTCCATCTTGTCGCTAGAACGAATTTCATAGACTCCCTTCGGGCCCGAGGAAAACCACCCTATGTTCCAGTGAGAGATGTGCTGGCTGTGATAGACTTGGACTACATGTTCGAAATATATCTCTTCCTAAAAGCTATTGATCTTCGTCTATAATTCTTTTTATTTTCATATTTCCCTATCTATCTTTTACCTTTTCTTCAAAAAGTGAACTAGATATAAGCACACAATTGTAAACAAACAAAACGAGTTTGGCTCCTTAAAGCCTAAAGGTATGAGCCGTTTCAAATAAAGATGTTACAAACAAGATATTCCCAATCACATATTGAGCGAAGACCTACAAGATTACAACCTCAATAGTATATTCCAAAAAGAATCAGGGTAGTCGTAAATGATTCGCATGACAAATCATGCAAATCGTTATTCAATACAATCCAAATCAAAAATATGTGTGGTAATGTACCTATATGGCCTCCAAAATGATACGTATATACTGGATTTGCTGCATCATATACGATATGTTTACACGTATATTTGCACGTATATTTGTGTTGCAAATTCGAAATACCCACCAAATGGTTGTCTGGGTTACGAGTCGACATCCGAACTCTCCTCCAACGACTTGATACTGACATTTCCTCGCAACGACTCTAGATTCCCCCAAAAACCTCTCCTCTTCGCGACTCGAGGCCGAATCTTTCCTCTAACGACTCGAGATGCGACCCCTCCTCGCATTGACTTGAGGTTGATCTCTCCTCTGCGCGATTCAAGGACCGATCTGACCTCTCCTCGTAATGACTCGAGGTGACCACTTATACTCCTCCTCTTGTTGATTAAAGGTCTGATCTCTCCTTTTGCGACTGGAGACCCGACCTCTTATCGTAAAGATTCGGGATTAACCACACAAACTTCTCCCCCTAAGATTCGAGGCCTGACCTCTTCTCTAACGACTCGAAGCCCGACCTCTTATTTCTATCAGGATTCGAGGTTTGCTACCTTTATGCCCGTCGTGTAACGATCGAGAGCAGCTTATCCTAGACTGCTTAGTGCTTATCCTATAAAAACAAATACAAACAAAAGACTAAAATGGCAAAAAATATTTAAAAAAAATGTAAAACGACAAAAATAAAATATATGATCAAAATAACGAACCTCCTAAACATAACAAAAAAAAAGGTTCAGATTTTTTTTTTTTTTTTTTGTTTCGATTATAGTCGTTTTACCATCTTGTATGGCATTCGCGACTTTATCAACGTTGCAGTTGACGGATCGTTATTGAAAAACTTATCCGGTACAACTGTGTTCGATGTTTGCTCTTGGGCTCGAACTCGCGGACATCGGCTCAGGAGACAACAGACATGCCAACTGAGCTATATCACAAGCCCTCAAGGTTCATAATGTGTCAAACATGATAAAAAATAACAAAAATTGATGAAAAACAGCGATTATTATTGTAATCCATTGCAATCCATTCACACGTGTAACGACCGGGAAGCTCGCAGGTAAACGCCCAAACCAGTTTATGTATAGCTAGCAGCGTTATGCTTGTTTGAACAAACGAATATGCGATCGAGCACATGCTGCACCTCCTCCCATACAGCGTTTCTGTTGATAAATATTTAGACGACGACGATGGTTGTCTAGGGAAGAATGCCGGCCAAGATGTATGACCTAATGAACCAGAAAGAAGAGTAACAGACATCAAGAAATATGCCACCTCCCCATCCCCTCATTACCGTGGAAGGGTTCGGATCATATTCTTCCGGGATCGGCTACTGGAACTAGTCATTTTAAAGTGGAGCATATCCACATTTAACATAAGAAGAAAAAAGGCTTAACATTGAGCATATTTTGAACGGCTAAAACAGGTTATGGATACAATAGCCCACCTTTGTCAACAAAACTAATAAATATCTCTTTGTAATAAGTTAACAAATTGACCTAAAGTCAGTTCATATAGAAATTTCTTCTGAGGAAAATCGTACTCGAAAAAACTAAATTCCTACCAGGTACGAGCGGCATTTGGCTTTCCGCTTGACAATCGAAAATTTCTTATTAACGACTGTTTATTGACTGGGGTGCTAGACATTCCACAGTTGTCCGAAATAGCTATCGTTCAAACAAATGTATTCAATTTTTTTGCATTATACAAAGCATTGTTAAAAGAACATTTAGATGTTTTGTTTTGAAAGTTATTTAATGTTTTTTAAAAGTAGTTTTTTAAACTTAACTGAAGTTAGATGAGGATTTACATGAACGAAATGCTTTAAAACATTGTTGGGGCATTCAAATCACACGTTTTGCACAAGATTTCAACATTCTACGACGTTTTTTTCTCAATTGTGAGAGTTTATTGAAAAAACGTGCAAGTGGATTTTTAAAACGAATAAATTACGTTGAAGCTTGAACGTGTTTGAACTAAGTGCAACAAACTTGTGTTGACGCCACTTGTCTCCAAAATTGATATCGATGCTAAGCAGATGCTACGCAGAACAAAGGCAGAAGGCAGTTGAAAATAATTTTCGTATGGAAACACCAGTTTGTTGTATTTTGTTCAAGCTTCAAAGTGATTTATTAGTTTTAAAAATCCACTTGCACGTTTTTGCAATAAACGCTCGTAAAGTTGTGAAAAAATAAAACTTCGAGTTGCAATAAGTTTGCTAGGAAACGTCGTAGAATGTCAAAATCTTTAGCAAAACGTATGATTTCAATGCCCCAACAATGTTTTAGAACATCTCATTCATGTAAATACTCATCTAACTATAGTTAAGCTTAAAAAACTACTTTTAAGAAACACTAAATAGCTTTCAAAACAAAACCAAAAAAAGCTCTATCGAGAAAATTTCGATACCGTTAAATCAGATATCATTCACGGTATTAAATAATCTTGTATTTGTCTCTGCTTGTAATTTTACATATTTAAACCTACAAATAATTGAAACAAATGTTTTATACTAAATTTAGATGACTTATATAAATTCGCGAAAAGAAAAAAATGCCATTGTTAATTTACACGACCATTACAATGAAACCGTTCCAGCCTTAAACCTTTTAAATTTCTGAACAATCGTTTCACCAACTTCTATCCTTCACCCTTATAACACAGCATGTCAATGATTAAAAGCCATTCATAATGTTTATTTTTTCTTGAATTCCAGATTTTAAACACTATTCTCTTAGAGCATCAAGTCGAACCTGCTGCTTACTGGTCGGCCATTCGGTGTTTGTTTGTGAAACGATTTTGCTACACATCATTAAAGACAAAAACATTTAAAATTAAAGGGTGTCCCGGACCCGAATGCCAAAAAAAGTCCTAAATTAAAAAAAAAAGAAAAGGGTGTCCACGATGAAATTGCCACACTATGAAATTGCTCAACTTTTTAACCATTGGGTAGAATTTAATGAAAATTTAGGTTGATTTAGCATGTTTACATCCTGCAAGTTTTAAAGTCCTGTGATCAAAACTCGCGGACATGGAGTTAAAAGAACAGCTCGTGTGTGATAAAACCTTTCGTGATCATTCCATCGCTAAAACGTTGGGAATCGCGAATTCCATTGTGTCGCGAGGGATTAAGCGGTTCGAGGAACGATTGACCACCGATCGGAAGCCCAGAAAAGAAGGAAAACATATTCCGTTCAACACTCAAAAAATCACAACCGCGTAGTTGAGGCCTTCAACAGAAACCCGAACGCCTCCGTTCGGGATTTGGATAAGAAGCTGCACCTAAGCCGAAGTTTCGTCCAGAAGGCATGGGCTTCGAACGGTCTAGGTACAAAATGCCCCTAATCGCGACGAGAAGTAGAACAAGTCCGCCAAAACCCGTGCCAGGAAGTTGTACCTTAACATGCTGACGAAAGTTAAATGCTGCATCATGGACGACGAAACATGTGTGAAGGCCGACTTCAAACAGATCCCCGGCAACCTGTTTTTCACGACCAAGGATAAGTTCAGCGTTCCGGAGCATGTCCTCAGTTAGAAGATGTCCAAATTTGCGAAAAAAAATCCTGGTTTGGCAAGCCATCTGCACGTGCGGGAAGCGGAGTGCACCTTTCGAGACCCAGGGCACGATGAACGGACAGATGTTTTACATAAAAGAGTGCCTCCACAAGCGGCTGCTCTCTCTCCTGAAGACCC
Organism: Uranotaenia lowii; assembly: GCF_029784155.1. Lineage (NCBI taxonomy): Eukaryota > Metazoa > Arthropoda > Insecta > Diptera > Culicidae > Uranotaenia > Uranotaenia lowii. The sequence continues at coordinate 83,943,379 of NC_073691.1, forward strand.
ACAACTTCCCAACTATCTTCTGGCCGGATTTGGCCTCATGCCACTACTCCAAGGACGTTCTGAGGTGGTATGCAGACAACAAGGTTAATTTCGTGCCGAAAATGTTCAACAATCCGGAGAAGTACTGGGCGATTATGAAGCAGTACCTTCTTAAACGACCTTTGGTAGTGAAGACAGTCGAGGAACTGAAGAAAGTTTGGGTTTACATGCAAAAAAACGGTTGATTCACAGGTTGTGCAGAATCTTATGGCAGGGGTTAGGGCCAAGGTGCGGGCATTTGCGTATGGACTGCACACTACGAAAAAGACCTGTAAAATCACATCACATGGGATGTAAATAAAAAGGAGCATCATATATGACGGAATTTTCAGTGCTGGTTGGAAATAACACGACAGTAAAATGTTGCAACGTGTAAAATAAAAAATGAAGTAAAATTCGGCAACATGTAAAATAAAAATGATGTAAATTATAAAATCACTGAATATTGAAAGAAACAAATTCCAATTGGAATCTATTTTGTTTTATTTATTGGTATTTATGATTCAATAATGGAATTATCTCATCTCATATTAAAAATAAAACCTTTTTGTTATAAATTTAATTTATCTTATTTAGTGACAATGTTTTTTTTAATCTCACTTTTTTTTATTAGGAGTCACATTCACACTTTTCATTTTTTTCCCGAAGTATCGGATCTAAAGATGAATAACTTGGAGCCGCTTCCAGAACTACATCCTGCTTTCCGAAAATCTCTGGGAACCTTTCTCGCTGGAAACTGCTTAAAGAAAATTTGGTGCACGACTTGACTTGACACTTTGTTTACATTTGTCTGATCCTGTTCTTGACAGTTCATAATTTTACATGACATTATCACGTTCAGTGTATTGTAATATTGATTAAATTAAAATTCAATGTCCTCATCACATTCCATGACGTGTAATTTTAAGAAACTTCTTATTCAGTGTTGTTATGAATTGTATGTGACCAAAAATATTTGTAAAATTACATCACATATGATGTAACGAAAAAGAAGCATAACATATGATGGAATTTTCAGTGCGAGTTGAATATTCCACGTCTTTAAACTTCAAAAGACGTGTAAAATTTAAAGACATGTAAAATATTCAAGACATGTAATTTTAATAAGCACTGAAAATTACGTCATATGTGATGCTTCATTTTATTTACGTCATATGTGATGTAAATTTACATCAAATAATCGCGTTCCGTGTCAAGTAATATTTGTGTCATTAGAATTCAGTGCTATTAAGGATTCAACTTTTTTTATTTTGTAAATTTACATTAATAAATTGCGTTCTATGTCATGTAATATTAAAGGTTTTCAGTTTCAGTGTTGTTAAGGATTCAGATTTTTTTGCTGTGTGGAGTATGCTGTGCAGGTTTGGGCTCCCTCTCAGAGCACTCAATGCTTCCGCCTCGAACGAGTTCAACGTAGCTTCGTAAGATACGCTCTCCGGCGTCTTCCCTGGAATGACCCGCTCCGAACACCGCCTTATGAGCAAATGTATGCTCTAATATGCCTAACTACACTAGAAAAGCGTCGTATTGAACTGCAGCAAGCCTTCATCTTGATACCTTAACACACCGTGTTGACTCCGCATACATACTGCAACGTTTCCACGAGGACACTTCGGCGATACCCTACCACCTTACTGTATATGGCCGGAACCATCCAATTGATAAATGTTGTGAACATTTTAACTCAGTGAGTCATTTGTTTGATTTTAATATGAGTAAACGTACACACTTAATATTTTCTCCTGTGGTCGGAACGAATTCGATCTGTATTTTCAACAGCTGAAATTACAGGACGATCTCGGGACAGAAAAACAGCTCAGGAAAACCATCTGTCAAATTGTCCTGTAATTTCGAAACGGTTTCCTCGCGAGATTTGCAGGGAGCTAAGATTTTATTTCTGTAGCTACGGAACGATTTATTTTATTTTTTTTTTTTTATTTGTTTTGTTCCCTATTGAAATGTTTGAATAGATTGAATAAAGAAAAATACGAGACGCAGAGATATAATCAAATAATTTTATTTTTTCTAAAGATCATAAATATATTTACAAAGAAACACAAACTCACCTCACTATCACAACCGAATAAGTATGCAATTTCAAAATTCTGCACACGTGTTTACCATAAGCCGCAGAGGCATTTTCCCCGGGTGATGATGTCCTGCGAGGGGTGGACCAGCTGTTCCCATCTAATGATGTTCGGCGGTTTCCCGGGTGACAACATTGACCAGTCGACGTCGCGCGGAGGATGATCCACTTTAAGGCAGCTTCATTTTTTTTTTTTTTATAAAAAGTAAAAGACGACAACAATCGGCGCATCTAATGGTTCAATTAGAAAGGGGTCACGCACTACACTTCCGCAAGCTTTATTTCCATGGAGAACTTGTTCATCGCTACTCAAGTCCAGTTTTTGCTTCCAGAACTGCCAGAACATGCAAAGTAAACGTGACAGTTATCACATGATAGAAAAGGATAGAAACAAAGAACATGACAAGAAATGCACGATGGCTGATGAGCTCCACGTGATACAGGTCATAACTGTTTCGAATTCAGGACGACTGTTCGAGTAACTGTGAACTTGTAAAAATTTCATCCTGCATTACAGGAGTAATGAAGTGACACGATTTTCGGAGAGGTTTCCATTCGAATTTCGTTAAAATTAAGCTATTCCCCCGTGACTCAGAGAGCCATTAACCCGAGAGGGAAAATTGCAATCTTAGTGTGTAGGTTTAAATTAGTTTTAAGCAGATTTTCTTAGGCTTAAGCAACTAGTCTGTACGGTTACACAACCAAAGACGTAAATAAATAATAATTATATTAGTTTTGTAGACAAGCAAATAGGTCACTTATAAATACTGTTTAATATTATATGAAATTTCGTTGTGAAAAAGCATCCAAATGCGAAAATTCGTTCAAACACAAACAACACAGCTTCAAAGTTTTAATAAACAGCTTCAAAGTTAAAAGCGTAATGAAGTTCGTACGTGATCAGTTAGTTATAAAAGAAAATTGCTTGTTTCAAAATTTTGGAAAAAATAGCAAAATAGAGTACAAACCTGTAAAGTTGTATTGCCAATTAAGTTCTTAAGCTCCTGTATGCAATTTTTAAAAAAAAGTTTAACATTTTTCTCAACGATAATTTTTTTACTTAGAACAAAAGTTGTATCGACCAGATGGCTTGGTTCCAGAGTTAAAAGGAAAATTAAAGTCGTTTTCAGAACAAAATATTGAATTTTTCCATACATAACTTATACCTTATTTACTCGTAAGCGTAACATTAAAATTCTGCAAGATGTCATGGATGAATATTGCAACAAAATGAAGTTTTTAAGACCTTACGATTTGAGATATGTGATATAGAAACATATGGCGCCAAAATATTGCCTGTTCCTTATATTCTACACCCATAGAAGAGGTAACAGAAATCCAATGCCTTTTTAGCAAATCTCTGTGCCGATAATGCTCTGAAATGTGCACTGTGCCGAAGACGGTATGTTTGAAAAACCGTAACTGGCATAAGGACTCGGCTTCCAACCAAAATTATGCATGACCACTACATTCAAGCAAAACAAGAAAAACATTTTATGGGATTTCGTTCCTATTGGATAATCCATCCCAGAAACAAGAAAATAAAAATAATAACCACAGCGTCGTGGGAAGATTCGAACTCATATCAGCATTCAAATCGTCTTGCCAGTCCGACATCTTAACCAGTGTACTATTTGAGCTTCATGCAAGACGAGGGCTGTTTGTCATAGGCTTTCTGCAACCGATCAATCACAAAAAAACGTACGACGGAGGCTTCCCGGCGTTTGGCCTCCTTTCAAGGTATTCCTTTGTTTTGCGATGGAAACGGGAAAGGGAACGGGAGTGAAGGAACGGGAAACCCATTGAATGAGAACTGTGTTTGCTTACTGCCTGCTATTACATACACACGCTACATATACACAGCTGCTAAAGCCGGGCAGCCTGGCGGGTGGTTGTTTGTCGGTGAATTGAAGGAATGTTTTTGTTGTTGCTTTTGCTACATACACACGCACAGTGCTCGGTTTGCTGGCTGCCTGGTGTTGGCCGGTATTTACTTCCATCCTTCTTCGTCTTGTGATGCGATAGGGAGGGACGTGAATTCGTTTTTATTTTGTTTCTTTCAGACATACGCCATTCGGTTAACTTGGGAGATTAATGCCGGTGGGAGCAAATCGAATCAGCACCGGTCGCGTTATCTTCTTGTACCAATGATGCTATGTAATTGACTACACGCCATTGGCACAGAGGCTGAATTTTGGGTGTATATATCGTCCCGCATTGGTATCCAGCATCAATTTTACTGACTAAAAATAAACTTACTCCAAACACCTGATTGTTTAATTATGAAATTCACTTCGTCAGTCGTTTGTGAATAAATTATTTGAAAATGAAAATGGCAGGAAACTATAAATGGATCGACGGATGATGGTTCAAACATGGAACCGATAGGAGGAACACAAACTTGTATGAACCAGCTTTGGCTTGGCGGCTGAACGAAAGCGAGCGAGAGTAATTATTAGATATACCAATTCCCCACCCGGCTAGACAACATTTTAGCAACCCACCAGCACGGCGGGAGGAATTACGGTATTAAATACCTCATTGGTATCTACCATTTCATCACATGTACAAACAAATGCAGGTGCAGCCCGCACGGAAAGAGGCTTGGCTGGCGTCGAAGATAAAAAAAAACTGATCTGGAGTGAGGAGAAATATTTCACTCAGAAGATAAAGCTTTTATATTGACAGTTATCCTTAGTTAAAAAAATATGAACTTGTTAAAAAAAAAAGCTAACAATTTTGAACTTTCCTATGTAGGTACCTATCTGTTGACTGGGTTTATTTATTTTATAGTTGAGCCACCGTTACAACTATGCAATTTAATTCTGCGGAAACACGAGGAAGTCATCATTTAAGCTGTAGCATTGAGGTTAACCGATGCGGGAAGAACTACTGGCTATAAATCAAGTCTAGAGTTACAACGATTGGCATTTGTCACTGGAAGCTAAGAGGAATGACGACATCGTACTTCAAAAAGCTTGAGGAGCAACTATTAGTTTGTGTTTTTTTATTTAATACCATCGGTGTTCGTACTTTGGTTAACTCTTACTCTTACATCTGGTTTGATATTAAAAATAGTAATTTATTACTACCGATGATAGACGAAAAAGAACTGAGAATCAAAATTGATTGAAAATGAGAAACGGAAGGAACTAAGAAGTAAGAACCAAGAACTAAGAACTAAGAACTAAGAACTAAGAATTAAGAACTAAGAACTATCTCTCTAATCAAACAATCAATCAATCAACTAAGAACTAAGAACTAAGAACTAAGAACTAAGAACTAAGAACTAAGAACTAAGAACTAAGAACTAAGAACTAGGAACTAAGAACTAAGAACGAAGAACTACGAACTAAGAAGAAAAACTTAAAATAAAAGGAAAATCATAAGCGAAATATCAGTTCGTCACTCTAAGTGGGTGACGCGATACAAAATACTGCTGAATCTTAATTACGAAACGCTATGAAACGAGCTATGTATGATCAAAAAATCGCCATTGAACTTCGATCGTCTCGTTTAATGTCGATTGTCAATTGAGACGTACCTACCTACATGAGATTTGCTTCTAAGCGACTGCAATTGGAAAAAAACCACACCAATTGGGGGCTGGTTTTCTGTCGTAAAATTGGTGGGTTTTTTTTATTATCAATGTTGGTTGTTGTTATTATCGTTTAAAATGTTTGATAATTTTTTAATACTTTGATTGAAAGAAGAAAATGTCTATTTCAGCAAAAGAAAGTATCAATACCATTCTCAGTGTACCAACATGGTGTAGTTTTAAAAAATTAACAAAGTCCATTCAAATAGACCTGACTGCCAAAGCCAAGAGACTGCATTAAATTTGCTGGCACATCGGGTAACAAACAACCTGTTTGCTGTTTGTTTAGTTAGAGGGCAACGACAAACTAAATGACACCGTTTGTCCATCGCCAGCCTCCTCGCCACAAATCCAAACTCCAAGCCCTAAACACCAGAAACAATTGTAACCACAGAAAACTAAAAAAAATGTTGTGGAAAACTTTCGATTTTAGCACATTTGTTACAGAGCCGCACTGGCCCGGATGCAACTGTATTGCACTCGCCTAATGTCGTGCTGGGGTGTCTCCTAATAATGATTCGTAAACGTGAATGTATTTTTATTATAACTGGACTGATTGTATCGTCCCTCAAAGGGAAGCACTCTCATTGAGACGTTAAAAAATGTTGCATGTTTTCTACCTGTTTCTAACCATTTGTATTCGAGCTTTGAATGCAAATTGAATGAAAATTCGCCAAATCATAGAGACTCTCCCGTATCCCATAAATTTAATAATTACAAAAATCTTTTGTTCTATATATAACTATCGTTGAAATTTTTTCTACATGCTTTTATTAAATCGCATAACTACAAGCCTGAAGAATTTACCTTTCTGTACTTTTTCAATTGCTGTTTTTATACACTTCAAACCATTTTTTTTTATTTTAAAACATTTAAAGACTGCCTAAAGCTATATTTTGATGTTATTATTGTCAAAATTGTTTCACAAATAGCTGAGATATGTTAACTTACGAACAGTAAGAAATGTGCATTAAAGGGTGTCCACGATGAAATTGCCACACACAAAATTGATTCGTAAAATTCGAGTTTTCGTCCGATTGCCATAACATTTTCAGGAATTGAAAAATAACTATTAAACTTCATTTTACCATTTTACTCGTATTTATTTGAATTTTCAGGATTATTTTATGTGCAAAAATTCTTCTTCCATACAAATAGTGCCGATGTGGTCTACTGGATAGGCTGGCGCGAGTCTGGTTTTGGTATGCCAGGCGTACTGGGTTCGATTCCCGGTATCGGCAACATAACTTTTGGGTTCGAATCCCATTAGTGGCCGACAGGTAAGATATGTTTCTTCATATAACTGACTATAAAATAAGAATGTTCAATCAGTTGCCAGCTGGCCAGGTATTTACACGGATGCCGGAATACTTGTAAGTAAACTACGCACCTGATTGACTCGTTCTTCCAAAATATTCCTACATCAACACACGCAATACATTCACTCCATAACAGTTCATACGAAGCCATGGGGTCCGGGTATAGTGTACGCGTTGCATTGGAGATTTGCCGAACTTAAAATCTGAAGAACACACGTGAACACATACTTAGGCAGAAACTGCAGTGAATCCATGCACCCATGGTGGATAACCAACACAACACAACAAAAATTCTTCTTCCATACAAATTTCCATGCAAAATTGAAACGCGTTGCGCTAGTTAGCTAGGAATTAACCGAATCATTTCAAATTTTACACTGATGCTTGGTGACCCAAAAGGCATCGAAAAAACACGTGGGAGCAAAAAGTTATTTTTTGCAGCGGTCTAATATTCATCTTTGACATTTTATCTGGAAACATCGACCGTACCAACCTGACCGAAATGATACCATTCCATGTCCCTTCCCGCGTTCTACGCAATTACACAATTACACAATTATGAACCATTAAGGATGATGAATTACGGACGAAATGAATTTTATAACCACTTCGATATTTCTTGTAAGCTTTTTAACCAAGTGTATTCATGTTTCGACTTTAATATAAGTAAGGATAGTTTTAAGCGTACATTAATAGAAAATCAGTCTGTGTGGTATTGGGTTATCGTAGACCGTGAACAATAAATAAGTAGATAAATAAATAAATAAAAATTTTCAAACAAATATTTTTATAATTCAGTCTGGGGTAAAAATGCAAATCGACTTGACACCTTGTAAAACTTGTTGCCACTAGCGGAATATGATTGTTTCGCATCACGCGTTTTTTCAAATCAAAGTCTAATCCATCCAAACATTTTTTTTTATTATTTCAACTAGTATTTAGAATGTTTTGTACTATTTTTTACCCCTTAATGTATGCAGCATATTTACATTTTTTTCTTTTTGTACAGAAAAAATGTAAATTCAATTTGAACAAAAACAAAAAAAAATGCTGCAATTAGTGTGTTATGCGTTGCATTACAAACTTAATTTGAAAGTTATAAATTTTCAAACGTTTTCACTTGATTTTTCATTTAAAACAAAATTTGTTGCTAGTCTTCTACATAATACAGGGAGCTGAAAGAGCAGCATCAATCAGAAATATTAAAAAATAGTCGAAAAAAATGTCTCGATTCACCCCATTTTACGGTACTCAAAAACAAGAATTGAACATTAATAATATTTATAAAATTGATGATTTTTAATCAAAAGCATTCCATGTATTCCTCGTAAGAACATTCAAATCGCCCAACCAAACACCACCTCAATTTGCGGGGACGGGGACCATTTGTAATGTAGGTGCCCTGGGGAATCGGAATTTCAATATTGCCCACAAACGCTTGCGGTGCCGGAGGTTAAGGTTATATACCTTAGTTACAACGACAACAACACGGCCAAAGCGCAGGGAGCGAGCTATTAATTACAGGCGTGTTCGTCGTTCGTCCATCCGTCCATCCGTCCGCAGAACCGAGAGGGCAAAACAAAATAGGGCAAAAACAACAAGCCTAGCCTAGCATAGGTATAGTAGGTATATGGGTGCTTGCGTTTCTGCAATCTTCCTTCGATCTATTAACCTAGTTTCGGTTGTGAGCGTATTTTTTTTCTTATTTTTTCGTTGGGCTGGGACACGTGAAATTTATCAGAACGATACGCCTAAAGGGGAATCAAGTGCAAGTGGTCGCTCTAACAAGTGCTCGCGTATCGTGAATGAAATGTGCTAATGTATGGAAATATCGTATAGATCTAACGGGTGGGAACAATGAGTTTAAAGTTACTTACTTTATGATGCGCAAAATGTGCGTTCCACCCTATGCAATTTGAACTTGCAGGTTTCTTCGTTTGTCTACAGATTAAACTTGTCCGATTGTAGATCACTCCGCAGCACTGATTGAATGCAGATTTGCCACCAGACGCTTGCATAGGAATGTGCCCGTTTACATCACGACAAGCGTTAGCTGTACGCTCGCGTCGAATTCAGTTTTCCGCCCTGCGATATGGAAATGATTTGGAATATTTGTTTGTTTTCCACGGCGTATCAAATTTCGGAACACACTCGTAAATGAACTTGGAGTTTCGAAGGGCACCTCTAATAGGATCCACGACGCAAAGTTCCCAAAATAGAGTAACCAAAAATCATCGCATTAGCGTTGGAAAATTGCGCTCCTATGAACACGCTAGATCACCGCCTGCTGTGTGTCACGCACGCACGCAATATGAAACCTCTTATATTCTGATGTCACCAGCCTAGGTGCCAGACGGGCTACCACCCTTGGAGAAATTGCTTTTCGACTATTTTTTCTTGCCCAAATCTTTCCGGATTAGCACCTCGAAAATGCAAATTGGACTTTTTCCTTCGGCCGTCGCTATAATTGAACCAGAGTCGGAAAACACGGCAAATTGCTACACAATTTCCACACCGAACTGAATGCAAAGCGCAAAAAAGCTAACTCTTTTCTGTCACACAAAGAACATAACTATCAACCCGCGCTCTTGTTTACTCCAGGTCGTAACTATAGCAAGCCCCAATTACCCCCAACAACCGCTCGCTCAGGGAGTATCTTCGAGCTGCCATATCGGCGAGGCGCAGTGACACATATCAACTCCCGGAGCCAGATCCCGTAAACGTTGCCTGGCGCGCGGGCAAGATATGCAAATTGCACTACTATAGGTATTCACTACCCGAGAAGACAATCGCTTGATGTTGTAAGTACCAACAATCAAACAGGAATCCGAAAGGGAGTACAGCAGGGCCACGCGACGGTCACACTACAGCGCACCGGGGGACGACGACGACGACGACGTCACGGGAGAGCGAACCTCTGGAACTAATTGCGGTTACGTATGTAGGTACGACGAGATGATGTGCACTTACTTTAGGTATAGTCAGAGAAATCTCTAAACCTGCGGTTCCCCGTTGACGGCGTTCCGAACGGCAGCGCGGTGAGAGTTTCTCGATTCAGACCCAGGCGCATCTGCCAACAACAAACGACAGTGACGAGTGAAAAGCTACGACTAAATCATTCATAACACCAGCGGGCCGCTGGAACTGGAACTGGTTGGCCGAACGAACCGATTCCCCATCAACAAACGTGCACCAACCGCTTTCGGCACACCTTTCCAGTCCAGTCCAATAATGAATGAGTAGTAAACCGGTGTGGGCCAACAACATGGGCAACGTGCACTCCCTGGCGAATTGGTATGTGTGTTCCCCCCCGATGTTGGGGTGGTGCCGGGGAAAATCTTTTAACATTTTAAACTATTTCTTTCAAACTTGGTCGTACACAGGTAGGGATAAAAAAAAGTCGGTAAAAACTTTTCCGCTTTGAATGATGTTTTAGCCAAAACTCCAAGTGAACTTTTTCTTTTAATATGTCTTCATTAGTCTTTTAAACTTTTAACCCTCATCCGCATTAGAGTGTCATTTTGACACTATTGCAAGTTTGAATGCTTGTAACTTTTTTCAGAAGCTTCAAAAAAGAAAAATTTCTTCGGGGACCCTAAATGAATTTAAAAGTTCTATAATATTGCCTCTTTACTTTATTTATGGACGAACCCTGGAAGCCTGGACAAAAAAACTCCCTTTTCCGACTTAGAGTGTCATTTTGACACTCCAAAAGTAAAATCTATTTAATTCGTTTGAATTATTTTGAACTTCATACAAAACTTATATCAATAGAAACCTTGTAATGTCAGTAAAATATGTTTAGAACATTATGCATAGCTAAAGCTTATAGTTTTCCTGTTATTCAGCATGAAAGAAAAAAAAATCCGAAAAAACATGCCTCAGGAAAAGTGCTATAGTTCATATATTACACGTCCAAAAAATATTTGCTGTATGCATATGAAAGCTGAAGTTAATGTCTACATCATGAAGCCAAGAAATATTTTTTTAATTTTTTTTTAATGAAATGGTTACAAAAAGTTCAAAAAAGTGGTCTGAAAAACCTACTTTTTATTAGATTGCTAGTAAAAACTGTTTGAGCGGTGGTAGAGCTGTTGAAAAAATATCATTACAAATTTTATTGTAAGTCTGACATTATGTTGTCTCTAGATTTTTAATGCAACAAAAATTGAATTAACGGGAATTTTTCAAAGTTGACAACTTTGCGCGATTTTTTTAGAAATTGAAATTTCATTTGTTTTCGTGGTCCACCGTCAGGTTGTACCCGGATTTTCAGTGCTTTCACTTTGTTTGGACCAATAAAAAGTATATTCATTGGAAAGCACATTTGATCTACATTCTAGTGAGGTGCAAGAATTCACGCTGTGAGATTTCACAAAAATATGAAAATTATAAACGTAAAATCATTCCTGAATTTCTAGAACCACAAGCAGCACGTCCAGCAAAACGTGTTTGTTTGCTCTCCGAGTAGGTACGGTGGGTGGTGATTTGGACAGAGAGCCAAGCCGAGAGCCAAAATAATGATGCGTGTCGTGCATTCCTTGGTTGGAAATTTTCTATTGACAGTAGTTCTCGTTTGCTAGTCACGATCTAATCTAAAGACAACAAAATGTCAGAATTAGAATAAAATTTGTAATGATATTTTTTCAAAAGCTCTACGACCGCTCAAACAGTTTTTACTAGCAATCTAATGAAAAGTAGGTTTTTAGACCACTTTTTTGAACTTTTTGTGATCCTTTCATTAAAAAAAATTAAAAAACATTTCTTGGGTTCATGATGTAGACATTAGCTTCAGGCATTAGGCAAATATTTTTTGGACGTGTAATATATGAACTACAGCACTTTTCCTGAGGCATGTTTTTTCGGATTTTTTTTTCATGCTGAATAACGAGAAAACTATAAGCTTTAGCTATGCATAATGTTCTAAACATATTTTACTGACATTACAAGGTTTCTAGTGATATAAGTTAGATATAAAAAGAGTTATGACGATTTTAGCTTGGAGTGTCAAATTGACACTCCTAGTGCTGATTAGGGTAATGAAATCTAATGCGGGTGAGGGTTAATCATTACATTTAAGTTTTATTGTTACAGTAAATTAAGTGTTCAAATCAAGATATTGATTTGGCTGTAGAAAATTTGACAACTTCAATAGTCAATGCTAGAGCCGCTTCAATACCTAAAGTTAAACATAAATTTAATCAACCTTTAATTGATGATGATCTTCAGTTTTTGATACGACTGAAAAACATTCGTCGACGCCAATTTCAACGAACTAGGGATCCTTATTTGAAATTAATTTATTGCGACCTTCAAAAAGAGATCAAACGTCGTTTAAATTTCATTCGTAATGAAAATTTTGCTAAAGCAGTAGAGGACATAAAACCCTACTCAAAGCCATTTTGGAAATTAACTAAAATTCTAAAAAAGCCCCAGAAGCCAATTCCTACTTTGAAAGATGGGGATAAACTTCTTTTAACTAATTCAGAAAAAGCTCAAAAATTAGCCCAACAATTTGAGTCTGCTCATGATTTTAATTTAAACGTTGTAAGTCCAATTGATGCTCAAATTTCCCTAGAATTTAATGATATTCTTTCGAAGCAAATTGTGTTTGAAAGTTCTTGTGATACAAATATTGATGAACTTAAATTGATTTTCAAAAAATTTAAAAATATGAAAGCCCCGGGGGAAGATGGGATTTTCTATATTCTTATTAAAAAGTTGCCTGAAAGCACTTTAAATTTTTTAGTTAAAATCTTCAATAAATGTTTTCACTTGGCTTATTTTCCCAATAAATGGAAAAATGCCAAAGTAACTCCAATTTTGAAACCTGGAAAAAGTGCTTCAGAGCCTTCAAGTTATCGACCAATTAGTTTGCTTCCTTCTTTAAGGGGGGGGTAGGGTCTAACACTTTCAAAAAATCGATTTTTTTATTTTTTTATTTTCTTATTGTAAAACATTTCAAGAATGTTGTGTCAAATTTTCAAGTCAATTGAAGCAAAACTGTAGAAGTTATAAGCCTTAATCTCCTCCTATCTAATACTGCAAGAAAGCAAGAGCAAAAACTTCTAACTCGTTTTTCTCGAAAGCACATTTTTAAAGTCCGTGGACATCGTCATTTGAAAACTACTTATCCGATTCTTTTCAAATTTGGAACATATTTTCTACATATAAAATACCAGACCCCAACGTTTTTTTTTTTGATTTTTATACTTTGGGGAGATTTTAGAGGTGAAAAATGGCGGATTTTTAAGTGAAAAATCGTAGTTTTTACTTCAAACAGCCACAAAAATTTTAAAAAAATATTTTTAAGTTAAATAAAAACGTTGGGGTCCAGAAAAACATCTATTAAAAATATTTTGCTCTGATTTTTTGATTTCAGATGATTCTGTGCTGAGATACAGTGTCCACCGCAAATCCTGTTTTCTAAAAAGCATCCTCGAAAATGCTCCGTCACCGGCTCATTTTTCAATATTTTTCTACGAAAAAATTACTAAATGTTCTTTTAACAATGCTTTGTATAATGCAAAAAATTTGAATACATTTGTTTGAACGATAGCTCTAGAAAAAAATCGTGAAAATGGTGTTTTTTATACCCGTTAGACCCTACCCCCCCCTTAAGTAAACTATTTGAGAGAGTTTTTTTTTTTTTTTTTTTTATGTTTATTAATCCTAATCTGGCTCTGTTTTCACCTTTCTTGCCAAGCGGTGTACGTTAATTTGAACTAATAGTTACTTATATAAGAATATCATTAGAAACAATAAAATCACTAAAAAGTTTGTATAAAGGTAGGGTTCTAGATTTCAATATAGTCACTGTATCTGGAGCAATGTTTCTTCGTTGAAGTTCTATCCAGAGCTGACGTCTCGAGTGGCTGTCCTCATATCTAGGACATTCAAAGAAGATATGGTCCGGTGAAGCGTCGTCTGTTCCGCAGGGACATTCACCAGATGGGATGATTTCGTTTCGATGAAGGTGTGCAGGTAGCCGGGAATGGTTGGAGATGAGTTTACACAGGATTACTACTTCACGTCTTGTTAATCCTTGGTCGTGAAACCAGGGGATCAAACCGACTTCGCTTAGGATTTCATGACATACTCGTCCTTTTAAACTTGAATCCCAAAGGCTCTGCCATTTGGTTTTGGCAATTACCTTGGAAGGGAAATGTATGTCCATACCGTTGAGTTCTCCCGACCATCGAACTCCTCGAGTAGCAGCCAATTTAGCTGCCGAATCTGCTTCCTCGTTCAGTGTCACTCCTTTATGTGCCGGGATCCACAACAATATAATCACATAACCCAGGTTTTCTAGTTGTTTTAGCATTTTCCTTATTTCAAACCAAGCTCTTGGAGAGGTGCTAGACACTCGATTACTTATAACTTGGGAAAGAATACTCATGCTATCCGAAAGAATAATGTATTTGTTCCTATTTTGTTCAGCAATTGCTTGAATTGCGCATTGAAGAGCGCACATTTCAGCTGTGTACGAGGATGCATTGGATGGAAGTTTCTTCCTAATAGCTGCTGGTAGAATATCAGAAACTACGGCAGCTCCAACACTATCGTGATGCTTAGAGCCGTCAGTTGCCAACCTGATGAAACCTTCGTACTTCGACCTGATATGTTGTTCAACCTTATCGTTCCAATTTAACACATTTCCAACATTGACTTTGTGGAGAAGCAGGTCAACCTTTGGGTGGAATTGCTTAAGTTCTCTTTCGTATAGATAACACGGTAACATATCAAGTAGAGGGGCATTTTCGGGAAGTACATTTCTCATCTTCACAATACTGTGGTGAATGGTGTTTGAAGGAACAATTTCTCGCAATACAGGAGCTGCAAATGTATCATGCCAGGTACGAAGAGAAAATCTCTTATTAACGAAGTTGTCTGCAGCAATCTCTCTTCTTATTTTCAACGGCATGAGTCCACTCAATACTTCTAATGATAGTGTGTGAGTCGTTTTGGTGGATCCAAGGCATACCCGTATACATTGCCACTGTATGCGATCTATCTGTACTGAGATCCATTCAGGGCACTCAGCGAAAAACATCGCACCATACTCGGTGATTGGACGGATGCAGGATTTGTATATTTTCAACAACACAGATGGATGAGAACCCCATTTTTGGCCCGCAATGCTACGTAAAAAGTTGATGTATGGAGCGACTCTCTGCTTCAAATAGCGAACATGACGATTCCAGGAGAGAGTTGATGACAAATATAGACCCAGGAATTTAGCGTTGCATTCGTGAGGGATCTCTGCGTTGTTGACGATAAGTTTAGGAATGCGTGTAGGTTTTCGACTGGCGAATAGGAGAGTACTGCATTTTGCCGGGGAAACTTCTAGCCCAATGTTGGCCAGCTCTGACACAACACAATCCAGAACATTTTGAAGAACAACTTCACTTTCCTCTACATCATCTCCAACCGTCATAAGTGACATATCGTCAGCAAAATCCACCATAATGACACCAGGATTTTGCGAAGTACTTTTAACTATATGATTGATAAATATATTGAAGCATAAAGGGCTCAGGGGTGACCCCTGCGGTAATCCCATCCAGGTAGTTCTCGTCACTGTGATAGAATGGTTAAGTTCTATGCACAAAGTACGTTCTCTAAACAGAAAATACGCGATCCGAACTAATTCAATCGGAATCTGCCATCTAAGCAACTCCTCCACTAGTCGATTTATGTTGACACAATCATAAGCACTGCGGATGTCCAACATGCAGAACAAGGCATGTTTGCGATTTTTTATGGCCTTACGAGCAGTATCAATAACCTTGAACAGGGCATCTTGGGTCCCCTTTCCTTTGCGAAATGCGAAAATTTCGTCTGCGAAGAACATGCTAGATTCCATATGCCACTCCATCCTTTCCTTCACCATCAATTCGAAGATTTTTCTGAAGCATGACGACAGGGCGATTGGTCGGTATGATTTGGCAACGTTCCTTTTTTGCCCAGGTTTCAATATTGCTACGATTTGGAACATCTTCCATCCGGCTGGGATATCTCCTGAAGCAAAGATATTGTTGAAGATATTCAGCAATATTCTTTTGGCTGAGAGTGGCAGATTACGAATCGCAGCATAAGAGATTCCGTCCATTCCCGGAGCTGAATTTTTACTCTCTTGAAGAACAGTATCAAGGTCGTCGACGGAAAAATATGTTCTGCAAATATCTCCAACATGGCCAACCAATAGTTGATTAACTGGGTCCAGTGTTGAAGCTGGAGCCAATCTATCGAGAATCTCTTCAGCTACTGTAGGGTCTCGTAGCCGGTTGCTCTCCACATTTTTTCCTTTAAACTTTCTTGCCATACGCCATAGTGTTGGTAACGAGGTATCACTGTTTAGCGAGTCGCAGAAGTTTTTCCACGATTCGGTTTTCTTCGTTCTTACCAACACTTTAAACCTTTCTTCAGATTGCTTGTACACTTCGTACAGAGCAGCACTGTATCCGCTATTTCTCCATCTTCGGAAATTTCTCCTTTTTTCTCTCACTATCACTTGTAGTTCTGAGTCCCACCATGGTTGTGGAATTATATTATCACTTGACACTCTGGGAGGAGGGGAAGCAGCCGAAATCGCTTCAGACACGAGATTGAAAAACTGTTCATAGTCATTACACTGAACACTCTCTATTCTCCTCTCGACCTCTTCCGAAAAGTTCTCCCAGTTCACTCGGCGACACGATGTTCGGTGACTAGAGACGATCGATATCGGCTGATTAGTTTCGAACACAACGGGTACGTGATCACTTGAAAACGTATCGTCCATCGTATCCCAGTTAAAACACAAACTGATTTCAGCTGAAGTAATTGTAAGGTCAATAGCACTTGAGTTTCTGGATCGATCGAATCTAGTGTGATTGCCGTTATTCAACACAACCAGGCCGGTTTTATCAACAACACTTAGCACTATTTCACCTTTTCTATTATTTTCAACATTACCCCAGAGTGTATGTTTTGCGTTCCAATCTCCTCCAATGATGAAGGGTTTTGGGATAGCACTTAGAAACTGCTCCAACTCGAGTTGAGAAACCGTGGAATTTGGATGGATGTAGATCGACACTATAGTGATTACACCTTCTGAACTGTCGATAGTACAGGCTACAGCATCCACACCTGTAGGACACGAAAGCTGTTTTGACAGGGGACGTAGTTCCTCCCTCGCTGCAATTAGGACTCCCCTAGAATTATTACGGTGATCTTTACGGAAGATTGCGAATCCTTTCACTTGAAAGGACTTTGCCTCCTCCAAGTGGGTTTCAGATAACAGCACCACAGACGAATTTCGAGAATTTATAAGATGAACTAGCGTGGAAATTTTACTATTAATGCCCCTACAGTTCCATTGCAAGAAACTGAGGGGCACGCTACGCTGTAGAACGCTCTCGGTGCCGTTTATAAGCGTCTCGGATTGTTGTCTCCGATCCCGTCTTGTTGGGCAGATGTAGTATCCTCGTCCAGCTGGATAATTTCCTCCTCGCCAACGCCGTTCATTTCACCTTGTTCCTCCAAAAATTGCTCATTTTCTGTAGCTGATGCATTCGGTTGATTACCTTCTTCGTACATCGTCTCCTCGCTGTCACACATGAGTTCTACCTGCAGATTGTAAGCCGTATATTTCATTGGAGGACGATCCTCGTCGTCGCTGATGTCGATGTCGGTATTAATTTTGCGTTTTCCTTTTAGCATATCCTCCGAATCTAAGAGAACTTCCACGGTTGGGTTGTCAGATGATACAACAGTATTAGTCGCAACGCTAGCTGATAGCGAGGCAAACCAATCAGTTTGACCTTGAGAAAAACTTTGTTGCCGCTTTTTTTCCTCCTCCTTTTTTTTGTTGAACAATGGACATTTCACTCTGTCGTCAGCTCTGTGATTTCCAGAGCAATTGACGCAAGTCGGACCATTTTCGCATTCGTGATCATCGTCAACATTATCGGCAAGGCAGGATGGACACCTACGTTTGCTCTTGCACTGTTTCATCATATGACCAAATCTCCAACATAGGCGACATTGCCTTACAGGGTAGATGTATTTGCGGACTGGGTATAGAGCATTATCCAGCTCTACATGAGACGGCAACACAGTACCACTGAAAGTGATTACAATAGATGGTAGATTCACTGGACCATTTTTCTCCTTTCTTTGCATGCGTCTAACCTCAACTATAGTTATATCGCTGTTCTGGTACAATCTGGCTTTCTCGAAAGGTACTAGACGTTCTAGGTCATCATCTTCGGCGCCTTCAATAACCGCAACACCCAAGCACTCCACGAGTCTTTGTGGGACACTGGTGCGGATTCCGACGTATTTCTTGGCGGCCAGCTCGTTAGCTGACATGACACTCGACATTAGAAATTTAGCCTTTTTTCGTGACATACTAATGGCTTTCACGTAGTTGTCGCCAAAATCACGAGTCACTTGTTTGGCCAATTTAGCCAGATCAAGTTTCTCGTTTTCAGCTTCCGCAATGACAATAAACGGGCCTTTATGGAAAGAATCATACTTTCGAACACGAAAGGTTCGAGATTCGTTGCGATCCATCATGGAATTTATCACCAAACTTGAACAATAGCCTTCAATTCGAAACTCTTGAGAGAGACTACACTGTGCGTGTTAACGCTTTCAAGGTTGGATATCGACTGATTTGAGAGAGTTATTTTGAATAGAATGATGATTCACATTAATCAGAATTCTATTTTCCCTGATGAACAATTTGGTTTTCGTCATGGACATTCTACTACACATAAACTTTTGAGTGTAACTAATATGATTAACGCTAGCAAATCTGAGGGTTATTCAACTGGTGTTGCTCTTCTTGATATTGAAAAAGCTTTTGACAGTGTTTGGCACAAAGGTTTAGTAGCTAAATTAGCTCGATTTGATTTTCCTGTATATCTCACCAAAATTATTCAAAATTATTTGACTAGCCGAACTTTGCAAGTAAGCTATCAAAATTCATGCTCTGAAAGGATACCCATTAGAGCTGGTGTCCCTCAGGGTAGTATACTTGGGCCTATTTTATACAATATTTTTACTTCTGATCTTCCTGATGTCCCAGAAGGAAAAGGTAGAAGATTATTTGCTGACGATACTTTGCTTTCAGCCAAAGGTCGAAATTTACGGGTGGTACGCAGTAGATTGCAACAAAATTTAAATTCCTTTTTGAATTACTTGAAAATGTGGAAAATTTCTCCTAACGCTTCCAAAACTCAACTTATTTTATTTCCCCATAAGCCAAGAGCAAATTTTTTAAAACCTAATGAAAATCATTCCATAACTTTTAATGGGGTTTCTTTAGAATGGTCTGATCACGTGAAGTACTTGGGACTCACACTTGATCGGAATCTTTCTTTTAAAAATCACATTGAAGATATTCAATCTAAATGTAATAAATACACTAAATCTCTTTATTCTCTCATCAACAGGAAATCCCGACTTTGCCTGAAGAATAAGATGCTTATTTACAAGCAAGTCTTCCGACCAGCGATAATGTATGCAGTTCCGATTTGGTCTAGCTGCTGCGCGACGAGGAAGAAAGCCATCCAGAGGATTCAGAACAAGGTTCTGAAAATGATTTTGCGGCTTCCACCTTGGCACAGCACCGAAGATCTTCATCGGATTGCAGGCATTGAATCTATCGAAGAGATGGCCAACAAAATCATCTCCAACTTCAGAGGCAAATCGATGCAGTCTTCCATCGCAGAGATTCGCTCTCTCTACAATTAGTTTAATTTTAGGATAGCTTTAGTTTTTAGTTTAAAATATTTTTTTTTGCACTACAGGATGTTCTCCTTTATAAAAATGCTTGATTGTGCTCAGCAAATTTAAGTCGAATAAATAAATTTTAGTGATTATTAAACTATAGGGCTCTGAAAGTTCATTATTGAACTGAACACCTAATTTAATGTATTAATGTAATATAAATGTAATGATGAATTGGTACTAATAAAGATATATTTAAAAAAAAAAGTGTTCAAATCAATTATGATCGGTTCAACTCTTTGATTCGTTAAATTCTAAAAGTGTTTGTTTGACTTAAATTTGCTATAGCAATAAAGTATTTGATATATAGGAGAATATCCTGTGTAGCCAAACAAAATGTATAAACTTAAGCCTAAATCCTGAAAACTAACTGTTACGGTAAATTTTGGATGATTGAAAGTCGCTCACCTTTTTTGCAGCAGTTCTTAAACAGCTCAACTAAAATTTATTTCTGCTGTTAGTTAAATCAATATTTTGATTTTTGATTCATACTCAC
>NC_073691.1:83964196-83991598 GCF_029784155.1 Uranotaenia lowii
ATGAACCCAACTCGATGTAGAAACCCATATGAAACTCGGATCAGTTTACCATCCACCCAACAACAGACGACAGTGAGCGATTCGATGTTCGGAGGTTGAGGCAAAAAAATGGCTCTGCATCAGAAATTGACAGGTTTTGCATGCATGCATGCCGGTTTTGTTTTTCGTGTTTTTATCAGCTTCGAAAGCATTTTTTTAAGTTTAAAAATTGTGTCAGTTACACGCCAAACATTTGATACTTTTCTTAAAACTTGAAAAATTTAAACAAATGGCTGAAATATTTCTTCTAAGAATTGGTCAAAAATATGGCGTTTAGAAGATTCAGAGCTTGGACATATCTTTTTGACTTCCGGACTTAAGTTTATCCGGAAATAATTTTTCATAACGAATGTATTGCAAGACGAACGCGTTCTTCCATTGCACTCCAACTCTGAGTTCATGGATACAATGGAAGGCTCATGGTCATCGTGACCAGATTGACAACTTAAGGTCCGACAACTCCTCGTAATCACTGGAGGTCTGGTACTTGTGTGAACGGATTAACACGTTTGTCGCCACGTTCATTTTAGTAGGTTTACTTGCCGGGCCCAAAGAAATTCTCGGAGCGAGAAAATAAAAAAAGGAGAGTTTCCTGCAACGTGTGGCTAATCTGAGCGGCTAACACGAGTAAGAGAGCGTCACACGTTTTTTGATGTGACGGGGAAATACACCCGTCACACGAATATGGGTCCCATGGCGACGAACGTGTTAAACCGACATCGCGTCATTCGTCAGTCAGTCAGTCGGTGATCAAGCGAGCGAGTCAATTAGTGTGTGTATGTTCCCCTGGTAGTTCGGGATTCGGCGGTTCACCGGTGTTGCTTCCGAGCTTCGGAGCTCCGGATTCCGGACAGCAGAAAGCAACCAGGGAGAACTTTTTGATGTGACGGGGCCTCCCAGGAAATACACCCGTCACCCGAATATAGGTCCCATGGCCGCGAACGTGTTAAGAGAGCGTAATAGTCTCCTATGCCTATTTCAACTACGCCGTGCTATTCCTTGGGGTTGGTGTTTTTCCTATTAGTCGGTAAACCAGATGGCAAATCCTCGTTTATGGATTTCATTCTAAGGTACGGCGAGTCACCGAGGCTACCCTAGTTTGCTACTCTGCGTCCATGGGTGCAATGGGATAACTCACGTATGCTTCTTATCCCCTAAACTCCACCTGGGGCAGCAGACTTTTGTTATCAAGCCGCACTGTCGTTCAACTTCACTTGACTTGTGAGGTCTTCTCGCGCTAGTGCGCTTCACGGCTTACTCTGATGAATCCACGTCCTTAACTTCCACGACGCAAAGCCCGATCTCTTCTCTAACGACTCAAGATTCGATCTTTTTGGGTGTTGATTTGAGATCCACGCATTGCGCAGCTTCTCAATTTGCGAACCGGGTGCAAGAAGTTTCAGAAACAAAACGAGCCGTTGATCACACATCCTCTAGTCGCACACACGAACCGAAGTCTCGACCCCCCGTCATACGTATGGTACCCTAACACCTCTGATTCTGGCACCACCTAACAAACAATTTCTTGCTGAAAACACGCTGATAAATTAAGTCGTTTACAATGGTGTTGCGAATTGCAATTCCAACTGCATAGTGAAAAGATCGTTTAAAATGTTACAAAGATTGGATATGATATAAAGTCCCCCATGTTTGAAAATTTTAAAATGATTTTGCTCCCGCGCGGGATTCAAGTGAGAAAATCATCGTCATGTTCTCTTTGCAACATGATGGTCGTGTTCTCTCTGGTGGTGACATTTTTTTTTTTTGATCGCCAGATTTCAATTTTGCAGATATTATACTGCTCAATAGTTTACACGTATAATCGTTTACTTAACCCTCATCCGCATTAGGGTGTCATTTTGACACCATTGCATGTTTGAAGGCTTGTAACTTTTTTCAGAAGCTTCAAAATACAAAAATTTCTTCGGGGACCCTAAATGAATTCAAAAGTTCTTCAATATTGCATCTTTACTTTTTTTATGGACGAACCCTGGAAGCCTGGACAAAAAAACTCCCTTTTCCGACTTTTGGTGTCATTTTGACACCACAAAAGTAAAATCTATTTAAGTCGTTTGAATTATTATGAACTTCATATAAAACTTATATCAATAGAAACCTTGTAATGTCAGTAAAATATGCTTAGAACATTTTATACAGCTAAAGTTACAAGTTTTCTCGTTATTCAGCATGAAAGAAAAAAAAACGAAAAAACATGCCTCACGAAAACTGCTGTAGTTCATATATTGCACGTCCAAAAAAAATATTTGCCTTATGCATATGAAAGCTGAAGTTAATGCCTACATCATGAAGACAAGAAATATTTTTTAAATTTTTTTTAATGAAATGGTCACAAAAAGTTAAAACAAGTGGTCTAAAAAACCTACTTTTCATTCGGTTGCTAGTAAATACTGTTTGAGCGATGGTAGAGTTTTAGAAAAAATATGACAACAAACTTTATTAAAACATTTTGCTGTCTTTAGATTTTAGATGCAACAAAAATTGAATTTACTGGAATTTTTCAAAGTTCACTACTTTGCGCAATTTTTTTACAAATTGAAATTTCATCTGTTTTTGTGGTCCACCGTCAGGTTGTACCCGGATTTTCAGTGCTTTTACTTTGTTTGGACCAATCAAAAGTATATTCATTGGAAAGCTAATTTAATCTACATTCTAGTGAGGTGCAACAAATCACGCTGTGAGATTTCCCAAAAATATGAAAATTATAAACGTAAAATCATTCCTGAATTTCTAGAACTACAAGCACCGCGACCAGCAAAACGTGTTTGTTTGCTCTCCGAGTAGGTACGGTGGGTGGTGATTTGGTCAGAGAGCGTAGCCGACAGACGAAATAACGATGCGTGTCGTGCATTTCTTCGTCTGTCGGCTTCGCTCTCTGACCAAATCACCACCCACAGCAAAATGTTAGAATTTTAATAAAGTTTGTTGTCATATTTTTTCTAAAACTCTACCATCGCTCAAACAGTATTTACTAGCAATCGAATGAAAAGTAGGTTTTTTAGACCACTTTTTTGAACTTTTTGTGACCATTTCATTAAAAAAAAATTTAAAAAATATTTCTTGTCTTCATGATGTAGGCATTAACTTCAGCTTTCATATGCATAAGGCAAATATTTTTTTGGACGTGCAATATATGAACTACAGCAGTTTTCGTGGGGCATGTTTTTTCGGATTTTTTTTCTTTCATGCTGAATAACGAGAAAACTTGTAACTTTAGCTGTATATAATGTTCTAAGCATATTTTACTGACATTACAAGGTTTCTTTTGATGTAAGTTTTGTTCAAATCGGTCTAACACGCCAAAAGTTATAACGATTTGAGCTTGTGGTGTCAAATTGACACCACAAGTGCTGATTAGGGTAATGAAATCTAATGCGGATGAGGGTTGTTAATACACAGATATTTCTGCCATTATTAATTACGTGGGACGTGCTATGCTTAACACCATGTTTCACATATATTTTCGCAGAATTTTACTTTCTAAATATCTTTCACACTTAGCAATTCCTAATTCTCATCATTTGCCTACCATAACACCTTAAAAAAATTCTATTCTTCTATTCAAACCTCGAAATTTTGGAATAAATTGAATGCAATGTCAAATGTCTGGAAGTCTGGAAACTTGAACAAATGTCTGGCGGAATGTCAAAAAGTCTGGTAGATCCAGACAAAATCTGGAAGGTTGTATCACTGTAGTCGTTTTGCGGATCGGATCTACGAGGTCCTGAAAAACAAATCGAGTTTTAAATCGCACATACTCCAGTCGCACACGCGACTCGGGGACATAACTCCCCGAAACGCGTGTCGGACCCCCACACCTTAGACACCTGTTGGGTTTAGCGATTGTTGCTACTGGAAGCTGGTACCAAGTGTCACAAAATTATAATTTGCTCTCGGTGCCGCAATTAAATCTAATGAACAAACAACTTTAAGTCAGTTTTACCCATTTATTGATCCCCCTATAAAATGTCTAGAAAACTTAATTGAAAAATCAGGCAACCAAACAGGGTAATCTTGAATGCTTACACAGCAAAAAAAGTGTTGTGATATTACATCAAATACCTGCACATAACTTGAGTCGCAAATGGTTCCTAATATTACATTTTCTTGATGTACCCGGCTGTTTGATAATAATTGAATTATGTTTGTACCGCAGATGCAAACTTGCGGAAACTGCCTAAAAATGAAAAATAATCAAATTATATTTGAAGCTATGGTTTTGCTTACATTTTTATAAAATTTTGGTTGTACTTACATAAGGTTGCCAGAATTTTTCCACTCCCATCCGGGCTTAGCAATTCCGGGCATTTTTTCAAAAAAAACCTGGCAAAATCCGGGCATGGATTTCAATTTTTCAAATCCAAAAACCGGGCAAAATTTAGGTGTTATTATATATAAAAGCAAAATAAAAATGGAAAAAAATGAAAATAATATTTTATTAATGTAATTGCAGACTTCCAAAAAGTTTTTGGAACGCCTAAATATTTAAAGGTTTATAAAAGTAGATCAGCGAAATTATTTGAAACAACCGTTGAAAATTTCCTTCCCGTTAATCGATTTTGCTGAAACTTACTCAAAAACTTTGATTTTTTTTTGGTTTCTGGTTTGGTTTCTTTGTGAAAATTGTGAAAAAATCCGGGCATTATCCGGACTTTTTTCACGATATCCGGGCAACCGGGCCGGACCGGACTTTCTCGAAATTTTGCGTCAAATATCCGGGCAAACCCGGATAAATCCGGGCAATCTGGCAAGCTTATACTTACAAGCCAAACAAATATAGCTGAGGTCCGTAATCCGTTTCTTACTTTTTGAAATGAATAACATTTGAACGTCAATTGAGGAAACATTGACTACTTGATGCGATATCACTTAGAAGGTTGTGATATTACGCTACACGACATGTTCACATTCACGTACGTCGTTTAGATGTATTATAACAACAGAAAGCCCTAACACTACGTCGTCTCCACAAATTACATCATCCAGCGTTACATTTTTTTTGCTGTGTAGCTTATCTTCAGCGCGGAGCTTTCTGGCGTTTCGTCCACTACTTGTACTTACGGTTTTACAAGGTGGAAATTTGACTTCAAACCATAGCAACCGGATGTTTTTGCTGCCGTTAGTGGATTCGTCCCACTAAAAGCACCTTGAGCTTTGTGTGCCCAATGCGCCTCTTGGTTTCAACCATTTCAACCTACGATACTACATCAAGAAGGAAGGCTGTGCTCTTGCACTTATACATCCACCCTTTTTCCTTCTGAAGCTCCTCCAGCTGTAAGAAAAATAGTAGCTGAGTACGTGAGACCTTTCATATATATCATATATCAATCATATATTGCCATGAAAGTTTGTCGCGACACATTTCACTCAAAACATTCTGAGCGTTCAAGGCTCGAAGTTGCCTACGCCTCGACACGAACCTGGGAAACATAAAGATTGCATGTTCTGCCGATTCCTCCATATCTACTGGCAGTATGGTGAGCTGAAGAGCTCAAACCGATGACCTCTCCATACTTCTGATTTACAAAATCTGAAAATCGCGGGATTAGCCTTTGCGTCTATCTTGTGTTGTTCGATGCGTCCCATTAATCCTGCCACTTGATCATTGACGCTTCTCGTTGAGCTTTACGCACTCGTCTAGCTACGTAACACTCTTTATCCTCTGTCTGAGTAATGTCGATGAGAATCATGGCCGCGATGACAAACGCTGAATCTGTTCAGATGCTTCTGTTGCACAGCAAACTCGCATGGCCCTCAGCCGATGTGTACTCCATAATTTCGATTTGTTGCTCTCTACCTCTAGAGCAGAGCTCTAGGCCGCTCCTCCGTATCGAAGTTTCGATAGTGCAACACTCGCAAGTAGACGTCTCTTGTTACTCTTTGGACAAAGACAGTTCGGCGTTATCCACGCCAATAATTTGATGACTTTCGACGCACTATCACAACCTGCGCACCAAAACTTAAGCGCCACTACTCCTATGGAATTCAGCTACTTCTTCGAAAATGTGGTATGTCCTCCGACAGTAATCTACATGTGCAGCACAACCCTTTTGTTGTTCACGAATAGTATTCCAGTCTTATTTTAGGCTATCTCAAGGTCCAACCAGATGCCAACCCTTTTTAAAGACACCGCTGCAAGATCTTCTATCTCCTCGATTGGTTCGCGGTGATCAGGAGTACGATGTCGTCTGCAAATCCGACTTAATATCTTCGCGACTGCTGGTAGTTTCAGCGTTTAAACCACACCATACATGGTCTTCCAGAGCACAGGTCCAAGTATGGATCCCTGTGTAACACCCGCTGTTATGGCAGTAGATCGTAACACGGTTTGGGTTTCATAGGTCGAGACACAATTTTCAAAATAGATTCCTATTAACCTGCAGAGGGTATTGAAAACACGCATCCTGTGGAGCGCTTTGACAATAACTTCTCAGCTAGCGCTGTTGAAGACATTTCTAACGTCGATCGTTACTCTATCGATTCGCGTACTCTATCACGATTCGGATGGCGTCCACTGTGAATCTCCCTTTTCGAAACCCGAACTGTCTATTCGACAGTTGAAGATTATCCTCTCTAGCTTAGTTTACCAAGGGTATCCAGCAGACAAATAGGTCTGTAGGATGACGAATGCCCTGCGGCTTCTCCCGGTTAGCTTTACCAGCTTCGCAACACCACTCTCTAAATATCTGGAATGACCTGTACCGCCACCGTCACCACTGAACCTGTGACCCCGTCCAGACTTGAGGCCTTATTGACCTCAAGTTTGTTTGCGATGGCCACAAATTCCTCGTTCGCTCGATTTCGTCGACTTCCGCGTCATATGGGGCTATTGGCCATGGGACGTCGGGCCATGCTTCGGAAAAAGATGCGCAACGATCTCCTTCAATTTTTCCGGACCTTTTTCGGTCGGCAACCTCGGGCCACCGAATCTCGCTAGTGCAACTATAAGGCTTAGCCTAATGGGTTTGTCACCTTTTAACCGATTGTTTTTCGATTATGGACTATAGGAAGGTGGAACATCTTCCAAGAGGGATTTGTTTATTTGTTTATTTGTATAAAAAATCAACGGATCACATATTGATCGAAATGATAACATAATTCTAAATAACTTGTCAAAATTAAAATCTACTCGACACAGTTCTGGACACGTCTAATATTTTCCTTCGGAACAAATTTCTCAAAACGTCAAAGTCGAAATGCGCAGAAAAACGATTAAAAGTTTTTAAAATTCCGACAAAAGCGCTGTTGGCCCCATAGTTGTTCAGACGAATGGGAACGTAGAGCTGCAAATGCTGGTTTCTTAATCCTTGGGGTCGTACACTGAGAGCGACAGCCTCCAGCAGCGTGGGAGAGTCTCTTCTCGATGTCAGCAGGTCAGTCACAACCAGAGCTCGAGTAGCGTTCCTACGAACTTGAAGCGTATCCAAGTCTATGAAGCGGCAACGATCTTGGCAGACGAAACGGATCGTGCCAATTCAAGTGACGTAGGGCACAGCGCAGGAAGCGCCGCTGGATAGCCTCGATTCGTTCAGCTCCGTTTTGATAGACGGGGCACCAGATAGCTGATGCGTACTCTAGAATGGAACGAACTATGCAGCAATAAAGACTTTTAAGGCAGTACACGTCTTTGAAGTTTTTGGCCATGCGAAACAGGAATCCAAGGTTTCTAGAAGCTTTGTCAACAACATAGTTCGTGTGAGTCTTGAACTCCAGCCGTTGATCGAGGATAACTCCTAGATCGTTGATGTGTTCTACTCGGGTGATGGTTTCGCTTCCAAGGATATACTCCGCACGAAGAGTGTGCTGCTTACGGGAAAATGATATAACCGAGCATTTTCTGCGGTTCAACGGCAGGCAGTTAATGCCGCACCAGTGAGCAAATACGGAAAATTGCCGCTGTGAAAAGTCGATGTCGTCTTGGTTGTTCATGGCGTGAAAAAGTTTCAGGTCATCAGCATAAGCAAGTTTTGTGTCTTCAAGGAGCGAGAGTGCGTCATTGAAGTAGATTACGAAAATTATCGGTCCTAAATGGCTTCCTTGGGGTACTCCTGAGTGGGCAGGGAATTGCCTGGAAAAGGATTCATCAGTTCGAACGGATAGTTTCCATCCCGTTAGATATGCAGCTCCGGAACCAATCCTGTAGACATCCACAGAATCTTAAGCTCTCGAGCTTTGCGATTTCAATATCATGGTTCACCTTGTCGAACGAAGCTGAGAGATCAGTGTAAATGGCGTCAGTTTGGATCTTCCTGGCAAAGCAGTCTTGAACGAAAGATGTGAAGCTCTGTAAGTTGGTAGTTGTGGATCGTTAAGACATGAATCCATGCTGGTCGTTGGAAATGTGAGGCTTGCAAAACGAAAAAACAGGACCCATAACGACCAGTTCAAAGAGTTTGGATATCGCGCATAGAGCTGATGTCCCACGGTAGTTGCTAACATCTCTCTTGTCCCCTTTTTTATGGACTGGAAACATATGAGCTTCCTTCCACAGTGAGGTAAAAATGGCGTTGTTCAGCGATGATTGAAAAATATATTTGATGGGAGTCAGCAAAAGTGGCATAAAACGCTTCAAAAAAGTTACTGATATTCCGTCCGGGCCCGTAGGAGTAGAATTTTTCAACTTTGCTGTCGTTTTCAAGATGGCTGCATCTTCAATTAGAATCCATTCAAAGATGAACCTAGAGGTAAAACATTCCGGACAGCCCTGGCTAGTTGCTCTGAAGAAATGCCCTCGGTGGTAAAAACGCTTGAGAATTTCCCGGCGAAGGGCTCACAAATTTCGGGGTCGGAAGCAGCTGTGTTGTTGTCCAGAAACATGTGGGACAGCAGCCCTGTTTCTTTCCGCTGATTTTTTACGTGTTTTCAAAATTTTGCTTGCCATCATATTTTCAAAAAATGTACCACTGATTTTGAATTATAACTCTTTGAATATATATAAAATTTCGTCCTTTGAAGAAAAATACACTAATCGTATACTTCTCACGCATCGGACGTATTCTCGAGACCCACTATGCAGGATCTTCTATGTTGGGTGAGCCCACTGGCAGCTGAACAAGCGTCAGTTTTGTACTGCTGATCAAACAGTTAGTTTTTCGAGTTTTAGCCGGTGGTTTTTGATCTGGAGTGATCATCAAAACTACCCGTTTATCTGTTGACTTGATTCGTGATGATCTCACTAGATCAAATACGATTTTTCAGGGTTTGGATTCCCAAAATCTCTCTACCAGTTTTAGTTTTCGAGTTATATATGCAATATTAGACCCAAATCCTCCTGCAGATCCAATCGCCTCCAACACGTTCGTCGCCCAAAAAAAAAATAAGGGAGCGTGAAAGTAGAGCGAGAGAGCTCCAGATTTACAATGCGTAGCAAAACTGAGCGGCTATCTTCTGCTCGAGATATCGATAGCTAGGGAGGGTGGCACTCAATGTGATGTTAAGAGAAGTAATGAAAAACAAACGTTGCAAAGGTAAAGTAAAGATTTTTCTTCGTAAACATAATTACCTTCCATAACAAAAGTGATGTCAATACCTACAGTTTTCGCGACGCATTTTGCCTAGGATAAATGAAGCTCCCTGACAACGACGCGTCGCGACGCAGACTTTCAGCTACATTTCCTCTATGAACATACATGAAAGTAATTTTTGACACCTTTTTCAAATTAAATTTTCAGATATCAATTACTTACTTACTTAATGATCCCGCGCCGATCCTCCGGTGCATAGGGCCGTGGTAAAAGACCTCCACTGTTGACGATCCGGAGCCAGCGTCTTCACCTGGTCCCAGTCAAGATTCTCGTCGACAGTTCGGATTTCAGCGGCTAGGCTTCGCCGCCACGAATTTCTGGGTCTGCCTCTTCTTCGATGACCTTCTGGATTCCAATCCAGCGCCTCTCTGCAAATCTCGTTTTCATCTCTTCGCAGCGTGTGCCCAATCCATCTCCACTTACGTTCCCGAATCTCGATTTCTAGCGCCTTTTGATGACACCGGCGATGTAGTTCCTCATTCGAGATCCAGTTGCCAGGCCACCAAGCGCGGATGATATTCCGCAGGCAGCGGTTTACAAATACTTGCAGTTTTCGCGTCTTTACCGCATATGTGCACCAAGTTTCGCACCCGTACAGCAATACGGATTTGACGTTTGAGTTGAAGATTCGGATTTTTGTTCGTAGAGAGATCTGGCGTGACCGCCAGATGTTTCGGAGACTCGCAAACGCAAATCGGGCCTTTCTGATCCGTGTTTCGATGTCTTTTCTGGTACCACCATCAGGCGTAATCTGGCTACCAAGATACTGGAAGCACTCCACTTTCTCAACTTGTTGCCCAGCTACCATGAAACTGGAGGGATTTCCTGTGTTGATCTCCATCGACTTGGTCTTTCCGACATTGACTTTGAGACCTGCTGCCTTGGAACTTTCGGTGAGGTCGTCGAGTTTACTCTGCATATCTGGTTGTGTTTGGGCGAGCAAAACAATATCGTCAGCCAGGTCAAGGTCGTTCAGTTGCTCTATTGTTGAAGGATTCCACGGCAATCCTCGGTTCGGTGCACAGTCAATCGATCCAATCAGAATCTCATCCATTACGATTAGAAAAAGTAGCGGTGATAGAATACATCCTTGTCTCACTCCAGCAGTTACCGGGATTGGTTCGGACAAGACACCGTCGTGCAAGACCTTGCACGAAAATGCCTCGTACTGTGCTTCGATGAGATGGACTAGTTTCTCTGGGACCCCTCGTCGCCTTAGAGCCGCCCAGATGTTTTCATGGTTAAGTCGGTCGAATGCTTTTTCGAAATCAATGAACACCAGCAGAAGAGAGTCCTGGAATTCGTTGATTTGTTCCAGTATGATTCGTAGCGTTGTGATGTGGTCCACACATGATCGTCGAGATCGGAATCCAGCTTGTTGCCGTCGGAGTGTAGCGTCTATTTTCTCCTGGATCCTGTTCAGAATCACTTTGCAGAGTACTTTGAGGGTTGTACAGATCAACGTTATGCCTCGCCAGTTACCGCACTCTGTCAGGTCTCCTTTCTTCGGGACCTTTACGAGGATACCCTGCATCCAGTCGGCCGGGAATGTTGCAGTATCCCAGATGTCAGCGAAAAGACGGTGTAACATTTGTGCTGATAGGGCAGGGTCGGCTTTCAGCATTTCAGCAGGGATGCAATCGATCCCAGGTGCTTTGTTGGATTTCATGTTTTTGATTGCCGCTTCTATTTCAGCCAGCGAAGGCGCTTCCGAGTTGACGCCATTTATGCGACTTACTGTTGGCGCTTCGAGCTGCGGGTTCTGTTGGCCATCGCTATTCGTGACTCGGAAGAGTTGTTCGAAGTGCTCAGTCCATCGTTTGAGCTGATCTGTTCGATCGGTCAATAACTGACCTGCTCGGTCTTTTAGCGGCATTCTTGCATTAGTCCTTGCACCACTGAGGCGGCGAGAGATGTCATAAAGTAATCGGATATCTCCATTGGCGGCGGCTCTTTCTCCCTCTTCGGCTAGGGAGTTTGTCCAGGCTCTCTTGTCTCGTCTACAAGCTCGTTTAACTGCCTTTTCCAGCTCCGCATATCGTAAGCGGGCGGCTGCTTTGGCTGACCCGGTACATGCCTGCTCAATTCCGGCTTTCGCCTTTCTCCGATTATCGACCATCCTCCAAGTTTCATCCGACATCCATTCACTCCTTCTTCCACAAACTTTACCGAGAGTACCATGGCTCGTCGTGATAAAGGCATTCTTGATTCCACACCACTGTTCTTCGACTGTTCCGTCTGTCGGCAGCTCCGAGGCTCGGGATTCTAGCTGTTCAACGTATGCCCTTTTCACCTCTGGATTCTCCAACCGGCGGACGTCGTATCGACACCCGACTTTCTCCTAGCGCCGTTGGACACGTGCAACTCTCAGTCGTATCTCGCCAAGGACGAGGTGATGGTCAGATGCAATGTCTGCGCTTCGCTTGTTGCGGACATCAAGAAGGCTCCTTCTCCATTTTCGGCTGATGCAGATATGGTCAATTTGATTTTCTGTTCGGCCATCTCGGGATACCCAAGTGACCTTATGTGCTGGTCGATGGGGGAAGAGCGAACCACCGATCACCATGTTGTTGTTGCCACAAAATTCTACAAGCAGCTCTCCGTTTTCGCTCATCTGTCCTAGGCCATGGCGCCCCATGATGCGCTCAAGGTCCTGATTGTCGGAGCCAATCTTTGCGTTGAAGTCGCCCAAATGGATTTGAATGTCACCCTTCGGAATTCTCTCAACCACGCTGTTCAGTTGACTGTAAAACTGCTCTTTCTCCTGCAAGTCGGCAACGTCAGTTGGCGCATAACACTGGACCATTGTAAGGTTTCTAACCCGTGTTCTAAATCTGGCTACGATTATTCTTTCGTTTATCGGTTCCCATCTAATGAGGGCCGCGTAGGCCTGCGGGCTTAACAGGAAACCAACTCCTCGTTCCCGAGTAGCATGTTCTCCTCGTATGCCAGAGTAAAGCAGGACTTGCCCGGACTGTGTCTTGTGTTCTCCAGTATTAGGCCAACGGACTTCGCTCAGTCCCAGAATTTCAAGCTTGAGGCGGCTAGCCTCTCTAGCAAGTTGTTCCAGTTTGCCTTGTTGGGCAAGGTTTAAAACATTCCAAGTTCCAATTCGTGTCCGTGTTTTCATGCTAAAAGTCGTCGCCAAAGTTCCAGGTCGGTCATTTCTTTCGGATTCCGTAACAATTTCAAATCGGGAACAGTAGGTTGTTAGCCTAAAGTCCCTATCCCGCGATGGGGCTGCCATCTTGGACTTAGCTGGCGGGAGCCGCATTTCATAAATTCAGCCGCTTGCTGAATCAGATATCAATGACATGTAATAAAGTATCATTTCTATCTAAAAAAAATCATCTTTTATTTGAAATGCGCCTTAAATTGATAATGTTTTTTTGTTACTTGAAAAATACCCAATCTAAATTTCAATATTGATATTGATTGTGTCCCTGTAGCGAAATTTTAACCCGTTTTTTCCTATCTCTGTCCAACAAAGTTCAACCGGATCGAAGTTGGATTGATGGAACGGTCGTCCTCACACTCATCCTCATCAAAATATGATGGATCGAATGGAAAATATTGTTCAGCTGAGTGTCGGTTTCAATTTCAAACGGTTTGGGTTTTATTTCCTTTTTTTTCTTTTTTCAGCTTTGTTTGATATCAGGTGGATTTACTTCCGTGCATTGTTTTTCCCGATTGGGAATGCCATGTCAGTCCAATCTGGGTGACGCGTCGTTGTCGTCGTCGTAATTGCTTTCGAACTCACGCGATGCTGACCTTTTGACACAATTTAATACCGAGGTTGACGATTGTTGTCGTTTTAGTTGGAAATGGAGTAATGGATTTGTTTACGCCACCCTGCTGCCGTAAAACGAGCGGAGACAAACAATTTTGTACGCCAAGCTGCTTGTTCGTTGTTACATTGTTGTGGGATTATTAGAAGCATGTGAAGGTCGAGATGTTCTAAAAGTTATTTTTGAATTACAAAAATAAAATTTAATTTCACAAAGCTGTTCATCAATTTCCACGAAATCAAACAAACCCACTTGCTCGTAAATAATCGCTCAAATTAAAATTCAACATGCATTGGCAGCTGCGTCTACATCAGCAACTTGTTCGGCTCAGATTTCGCAGTTGATTATATATTTTTTTAATTTTATTAGCTGTTCCAAGAGTGCCTCGAAGGAACGTTTTTTTCTGGCTCTGCTTTCGTTACTTCTCCAGTTCTGCAACAATTTCCTGCAGCAACAAACAAGCACACCCGGCGTGCAGACATGGCATTTGTTTTGAAACACTTTCCAGCAAAGTTGTAAACATTGCAGAAAACAACAACAACATCAACAAAAAATTTACCGACAACAACAACGAAACTGGTCACGCGTGCTTGCAAAAATGCGTGAGTGAGTGAGTCTGTGCCTGTTTCCAAGTTGTTCCATCCAAACCAAAGACTCCGAAAAACACCTACACGAAGAGTTCCACAACAAACTCGGCCCATATATCAATTTGCGCGCACTTCCCTTCGAGTAATATAAATTATTTAAATTATGTGTCGCCGTCGGCAAACCCGCACAAAGTTTCGCACGAGACTCTCAATTCGAGCCCGACCGAACCTTCACCAGACCGATAGATCTCTTCTTTCGGAACGAGACCGAGAGGGTGTGAGAATCTCTTTGGAAGATTTATGAGTCAGGCCAGCTTTAGTGCGAACCTGAGGAGTGCGAACTCTATCCTCTTGAAAGAGTTGAGATAGGACAGCAACAGCAAACAGAAACAACGGCTGGTCTCAGAAAAAAGCTGCGAAACGCATTTCGGCGCAGTGCTGCCAGTTTCAATAGCACCTACTTTGCCCGGACAAGCAAATTTTTAGAGACGGCCAATTTTAGGAACACAGAAAGGGCCACAATTTGGTGCATTGAAATTAAAAGTTTAAAAGGATTTATCTCAAATAATCCACAGTATTCAACCAAGCCAAATTTTCACAATATTTCAGGCAAGTAAACAATCATATTTGTCGAAGGACATTTAAAGGTGCACTTTATAGGAAGGCTACAATCTTGGGAAAACTAGTCACCCGCCTTAGGGGCCAAGATCGGGTACATTTGCCTTTACCAAAAAAAATCCTGTAAATAGGAGTGTTTTATTAGGATTAAACAGTTATTTAACAGTTAACAAGGTTGAAAGGCATTTTCATTCTTAAAAATCATAAAGTATTGGAAATTTATCAAGCATTCAATTATTTTCTACGATTGATCTATAAACTATTAGAAACAAAAATCTACCTTCCATCACACGATTCAGTATTCTTATAAAGGTTACAAAGGTTACCAACTGCTTGGCAACACTTCTCAGACCATTTCCAGCTGCCTGCCGCCATCCGGCAAACTCGGATCGTCAAAGTTTAAAGGTGAGCTTCTAAGCCTTTCCCAGCACCTTTTCATGAACTTTTCGAACGGCTTCTAGAAGAAGGTGTAGGGACCCGATGCTGATGGTAGGTGGCAACATGCAACAAACAGTCAGATCGTAGGCCCCGAAAACAAGGTGCCGATACCAGTTGAAGGTAGTCCTAAATGGGGGATTGTATTTGCCAAAGCCCGGGCTGGAAGTCGTCGTCGTTGCCGGAGGTGGAACCGGAAAAAGCCCTAATAAATTACCGCATAATATTGTGGAACAGCAAAAGCGCGCGAGAGAGGAAAACAGTAATCAAATAAGTGAAGGAAGCACGTCTTAGGTCTCGAATGTAGATGGAAAGGGGCATGAATTTGTCCTCCGGATTCACGGGTTTGTTACTGCGTGGAGCTGCCGCCCTGGCGAATTCACATGATTAGGAATTTTACGACGCGACGCAGGAAATCCTATATCAGGCAGATGATTTAATGCAATCGAGGAGAATTGTGCGTTTTGAATAACTTGCTGTTTGAACAGGACTTAGTCACACTAATCCATTAGCTGGAACGAGTTTGTCGTCAACATTCAGGGAAATCGATGAAATTTTAGTTCAAACTTTATTGATAATCAAATATCTCTTAAAAAAAACTACTCAGTTTTCTTTAATCTACTAACTTTGCTAAACTTATGTAAAAAATTTAAATTTTAAACCAAACAGTGTGATCTTATTGTTAAAACAAAAATGACAAAAAATACAAAGATGACAAAAACGATAAAAATTACAAAAATGACAAAAATGACAAAAATGCCGAAAAACAACAATTCAAAATTGACAAAAAAAGAAAAAAAAATGCCAAAAATTACTAAAATGACAAAAAAGACAAAAATGACAAAAATGACAAAAATGACAAAAATCACAAAAATGACAAAAATGACAAAAATGGTAAAAATGAAAAAAAAATGACAAAAATGACAAAAATGACAAAAATGACAAAAATGACAAAAATGACAAAAATGACAAAATGACAAAAATGACAAAAATGACAAAAATGACAAAAATGACAAAAATGACAAAAATGACAAAAATGACAAAAATGACAAAAATGACAAAAATGACAAAAATGACAAAAATGACAAAAATGACAAAAATGACAAAAATGACAAAAATGACAAAAATGACAAAAATGACAAAAATGACAAAAATGACAAAAATGACAAAAATGACAAAAATGACAAAAATGACAAAAATGACAAAAATGACAAAAATGACAAAAATGACAAAAATGACAAAAATGACAAAAATGACAAAAATGACAAAAATGACAAAAATGACAAAAATGACAAAAATGACAAAAATGACAAAAATGACAAAAATGACAAAAATGACAAAAATGACAAAAATGACAAAAATGACAAAAATGACAAAAATGACAAAAATGACAAAAATGACAAAAATGACAAAAATGACAAAAATGACAAAAATGACAAAAATGACAAAAATGACAAAAATGACAAAAATGACAAAAATGACAAAAATGACAAAAATGACAAAAATGACAAAAATGACAAAAATGACAAAAATGACAAAAATGACAAAAATGACAAAAATGACAAAAATGACAAAAATGACAAAAATGACAAAAATGACAAAAATGACAAAAATGACAAAAATGACAAAAATGACAAAAATGACAAAAATGACAAAAATGACAAAAATGACAAAAATGACAAAAATGACAAAAATGACAAAAATGACAAAAATGACAAAAATGACAAAAATGACAAAAATGACAAAAATGACAAAAATGACAAAAATGACAAAAATGACAAAAATGACAAAAATGACAAAAATGACAAAAATGACAAAAATGACAAAAATGACAAAAATGACAAAAATGACAAAAATGACAAAAATGACAAAAATAACAAAAATTACAAAAATAACAATAATAACAAAAATCACAAAAATGACAAAAATGACAAAAATTACAAAAATTACAAAAATGACAAAAATTACAAAAATTACAAAAATTACAAAAATTACAAAAATTACAAAAATTACAAAAATTACAAAAATTACATAAATTACAAAATAACAAAAATTACAAAAATTACAAAAGTTACAAAAATTACAAGAATTACAAAAATTACAAAAATTACAAAAAATACAAAAATTACAAAAATTATAAAAATTACAAAAATTACAAAAATTACAAAAATTACAAAAATTACAAAAATTACAAGAATAACAAAAATAACAAAAATTACAAAAATGACAAAAATAACAAAAATTGCAAAAATTACAAAAATTACAAAAATTACAAAAATTACAAAAATTACAAAAATTACAAAAATTACAAAAATTATAAAAATTACAAAAATAACAAAAATGACAAAAATTACAAAAATTACAAAAATAACAAAAATTATAAAAATTACAAAAATGACAAAAATTACCTAAATTTTAAAAAATACAAAAATTCAAAAAATAACGAATATTACAAAAATTACAAAAATTACAAAAATTAAAAAAAATTACAAAAATTACAAATATTACAAAAATTAAAAAAATTACAAAAATTACAAAAATTACAAAAATGACAAAAATTTCAAAAATTACAAAAATTACAAAAATTACAAAAATAACAAAAATTACAAAAATTACAAAAATTACAAAAATTACAAAAATTACAAAAATTACAAAAATTACAAAAATTACAAAAATTACAAAAATTACAAAAATTACAAAAATTACAAAAATTACAAAAATTACAAAAATTACAAAAATTACAAAAATGACAAAAATTACAAAAATTACAAAAATAACAAAAATTACAAAAATTACAAAAATTACAAAAATTACAAAAATTACAAAAATTATAAAAATTACATAAATAACAAAAATTACAAAAATTTCAAAAACTACCAAAAATACAAAAATTACAAAAATGACAAAAATTACATAAATTACAAAAATCACAAACATTACAAAAAAACAAAAATGACAAAAATGACAAAAATGATAGAAATAAAGAAATACAAACATGGCAAAAAAAATCAACAAGAAAAATTACAAAAATGACAAAAAATTTAAAAAAAAGACAAAATTGTATCTTGATTGTGTGAAAAGAATTGTGCTAAACGTGACAAAAATTATAACCAAATTGTAAAAAAATCTGACAAAGATGTGGCAAAACTGATAAAATGCACTTTAAATTATCAAACTATAGTCAAAGGTATAGAAATTAGTCCTTGAACTATTGTTATGATACTTGAAAATAGAAACGTGTTTTGCTTGTTAGAACTTCGCTCCTAGAAACTCAAAATAAGCAACCGAACTTTTGCCTGTCTGTTTTTCTTCAATCGTCTCAGGCACTCAACCGAAGTTAAGTCTTCAAGAATCCAAACATTTCGAGTGTTTTGCTACAAAGAAATGGCGAAAGTAGCTTCACCGCACTTCCTATGTAGCAGCAGGGAAAGGGAGTACAAAATAAATTCTCTAGCCCTCAGAATGGCGAAAGGCGTTCGCACGTTGCTTGCTTACTTGCCATTCTGAATTCGAATGGCCATTCTGTGCTTGTAGGCAATGAAGCGAAGCCGCAAGAACTTCTTGTGGGAATCCGCACTTCGTCGTTGAAAACCAAATAATCGCAAACACTTCATCTTGCCGTGCCAAACAATAAAATAATCATAATAAAAACCACACACTCCAGATCTCAGCATCCGAAACGATGAGATGACAGAGTGTGCTGAAGAAGGGAGGAACTGACTGGATAGTGGAAGAATCTCGTTTTTGGAAAATTTTAACAAAAGTCGACAATGATGTTGTTTCAATTATCAAAAAAAAAATTAAGTTGAAATCATTCTGACGGGTAATTTTTGAAGTTTGAGTAGAGAAGTTTTTTTAAGACTTTTTTTTTGCTAAATTTCAACTGAAGAACATCAGAAAACGTTGACGACTATCCTCAAAGCGAAATTGTCACACTGTGCTCGCGGCAACAACAACAGCAAAATACCGAAAAAAAAAATCCGACTTACATCGCGTCATAAATCTTGAAGAAGCATTGCAGAACAAGAGCTGCTGTGAGCTGCACGAAAGCATTAGATTCGAATAACACATTCTGAAGGGGGTTTTGAAAATTTAATTTCAACCAGCAGAAAGGGGGGATGAAATCGGGAAAAATACAACCGAATCAGCAGCAGCAAAAAACTTCGGACGCGGCGCGGGGGCAATAAGATTTATGGTTCAACGAGATGGAGAGAATGTGGTTTAACACGTATTCTAGAGCCGAATTTGATGGGCCGGGTTGATGGGCTGCTGGTTTGGTAAGGGGGGATGATCGCAGGAAAAAAACGCTGGGAAGAGGACAGCGGAAGTTGGCAACGTCAATTTAATTTTACCCATTGAAGGGAAAAGTTGAATCTGAAAATAAATGCGAAGGCAAAAAAAAACGGAACACTCAATGCTCACCTCGTTGTCGGCGAAAACTTTTTATATAAATTTTGTGAAATTGTGAAGCTGGAAATGTGTCGGGAATTGTAGATTGCTGATTTCGAAAAGTACAACTCACAAAACACAAAACGGAATGACGGGGAGCAAGATACGATCGCAGTTATTTGCTGTTGAAAATAAGTTAGAATAAATAATTAATCCAATTGGAAGAAGGCGATGTTTCAAGAAAAAAACCCTTTTGAAACGTGAAAGGAAATCTTGAAAATACTAAGAGAATTGAGAAGTTTTTTGGCTAAGTAATATAAAAAAAGTTCTCACGGTTATTATTGTTTTTGGCGAATATTTAAGAATTTAACGTTTTGGTTATTTGTGTCTATTTGTCATTTTTGTCATTTTTGTCATTTTTGTCATTTTTGTCATTTTTGTCATTTTTGTCATTTTTGTCATTTTTGTCATTTTTGTCATTTTTGTCATCTTTGTCATTTTTGTCATTTTTGTCATTTTTGTCATTTTTGTCATTTTTTTCATTTTTGTCATTTTTGTCATTTTTGTTATTTTTATTATTTTTGTCGTTTGTGTAATAAACAAACTTCCAATGCAACATGTAAGAATCAAAATAAATTTTTGGCTTAGGACCTCCGAACACAAAACGTTTTTATGAATTTTCAATTCATTTGAACGATACTGAGAAATGGCTTTCCACCATTTGACGTTCCGAGAAGTGTCAGCAAAACGAGAAAAATTATTTAGAAGAGCATATGCTTCCGATAAAACCTGAATCACCTTTTTTACGGAGAAAAACCAAAGAAAATAACAACATTGTAAAATATTCCGGTGCAATTCCGGAGCAAACCGGGCGTGAAACCACAGTGACGACGGACGTCGCGACGACGACAACGACGAAATGCCGGCGCGAAAAACCGAAACCCGATGCCCGGCCCGGATGGTTTTAATTATGCATAATTTTCTTATTAAATGAGTGTGTGGTTTATCGGCATTTAATTAAAAGCATATAATAATAATCAGGTGCACGGATCGTGGATTTAATAACAAGCGCGGGTGCTGCCTCGCAGTTCGGTTTTCCGGATCGCGTGTCCTGCATTCTGGCATCGAAGCCGTGTCCCTTTTTCGTGTTCCAATGAAGCACCCCGAGGGAATTTTCCATCGCGTCCCGAAATTGGCAGCCTATCGGAAAGGGGGGATGAATAAATTTGGAGTGGAGCAAAACGTTTTTCAACGCAGCCGCGCCGGTTGCCATCAAGTTTCAAATTTCGTGATGGAAGATTGAGCACACGCTTTTGAGTGAGGTGTTCATTTTGTTTGAAAATTTAAAAAAATTTGGTCCCTAGCAACTGATAGTCGGTTAGAATACTTTAACATGATTTTTTTCGGGATTTATTTAGGAGTTTTCGAAGTTTTATATTGAGTTTCCAAGAAGGAAGGATTTTTTTAAAGTTACCCGTTTATGTTGATTTTTTATGAGTCTCATAGCTTGTTCTCGTTTCAAACATTTTATTGTTTTATTAGAAATTTTGCTCACCCTAACCAATCGTATCCTGGAAACAACCCCAATAAAGGTGGTATTTTAATATTTGAGGAAATAAAGCGAACATATTTCCAACATCACGACTGTTTTGGGGCTTCACAAGAAAGGGTGGATATGTGCATTTAACGAACCCAAACGCTTATCAATTTCGTGCCGGGGAATTCTCATTTTGGCCCTTATTGTAGTTATCCGGGCACACCGATCGCTACTGACAATGGCGCCAACAAACGCAATCTCGGTTAATGCATGTTTATTTTTGAAGAAGAGATTTCTATCAAACTAAATAGTGTAATGATATAATTCTAAAATTGTTAAAATATAATGCTAACTGATAAGTTTTTCTAAGACAAACAACACTGAAAACTAATCAAATCCTTTTTCTTTCTATTTCAGGTACGCATCTTGAATTCAAACAATCGTAAGTAATCTATTTAAAAAATTGAAGATTTTAGCAAATTTATAAATGGTTAGATATTGGGATAAGAGACAGGTTTTGAATGCCCATTAGATGGCTGCAAAAATGGTTTTTTGCTCTCATATCGTTGTTTCGATGCCTTTTGGGTCACCAAGCATCAATGTGAAATTTGGGATTATTTGGTTAATTCCTGAGTTAGCGCAACGCGTTTCAATTTTTTTATGGAAATTTGTATGGAAGAAGAAATTTTTGCACAATCAATCATCCAGAAAATTCAAAAAAAAATTATTTTGAAAAAAATTGTACCACTTGGAAAAACTCTTCTGGGGTACATGTTAGGTTTGTGCTTTGTTCACATGAATTCAGCAAGAATCAAGGAGTATTTTTCTTCCAATGTTATATTTTTTGTAACTTTCAGTATTTACATCTCTGGCGATTTTTGAAAGAAAAATTTTGTTTTCCCATACAAAATAAATGCTCGTTGCGCCAATTCAGGACTGGATGGATCGCTTCCAAAAACTTAATTGCTATTTTTGGCAGCAAAAACCACTAAAAAAAGTTATAGGAGGTGTGAAAATTTAAGAATTTGAAATTTCCATACAAAGCATGCTGCGGTTTAATGCCCATATTTGGCAGTATATATGCCTCTATGAAGAAAAAACAGATTAGTTTTATACATTTTTGCCATACCTAAGAAAAATTCAAAAAAATATCTCATTTCTTACACTATTTAAAAAATATAAACTATTGTAAAAACAAATTTGTTTTAAGGCATAAATTGCATAGTTAGATGTCATTAAAGTTATTTTCATTGACGGATTTTTCAACGAATTCATAGTTCATGCAGTAGAGGGATGAGGCTGTATTTTAGCATTCCTTGTTGCTCTTTCACTTATTCATGACTGAAAATTTATGTAATGTATTCCAATTGGACTGAAAACCTGGCTAGTATTCCTTCAATTTTCAAAAATTGGCAGCAAAGACTTATTTATTTATATATTTACTAGCTGACCCGGTGTGCTTTGCTACACCCCCAAAAATTATTGAAATTTGTGTCAACTTGTTATTTAATTTTCTTTTATTTGCAAAAAATTTTAATTCAATTTTAGAATCATTCAAATGTTTTTCCAAAATAAAATTGCAACCTTTTTTTATTTTTAAATCTTAATTATTTTTTTTTTAATCCGGGTTCGAATCTTTTTTATGACTCTGGGTTTCTTTGCTTAAAAAGTTTATAACTTATACCAACATATTTTTCATATATGGAATCTTCATTGTCCCGTCACAGGACACCTTTTTGACCTATTCGTTCTCGAATCAATATACAAATTGTGAGAATGACCCCCTCCCCATTCCTTTATCTTTAATGGAAGGAAAGGGGGGTCTTGTAACATCAGAACGTACCCTCTCATGACACTACCTTCATGAGTTGTTCGTTTGCTTCATTAGTTGTCGAGTTATGCTATAAAATTTGTATCGGAGTCCCACTTCCTATCTATCTTCTACCTGGAAGGAGGGGATCAAGGTCAAACATTTCGTGTATATAAATACACTCCCATGCCCAATTCTGTTCCATTTGATCGATTGCATGATTGTTTCCATGTCATATTTGGTTTTATTTGTAAGATAAGTTCTTGGTTTGTGAAAAACAATCGAATGTGAGCTCCCGTCTTCCCTAACTGTATCTCCAATTGAAGGAAAAAGAAGTCTCAAATAAGCAAATAACCATTTTACGTATCCAAATGCTTTCCTATTCCAAAATTGTTTCCATTAGCTCTATTAGTTCTCGAGTTAGCCTCCATCTCCTTCCTACCATCCCAATGGAAGAAGACAGTAGTACCAAATATTCACAGAAATATACCTTGAGCCTAAATACTCTCCCAAGCCAAATTTCGTTCCATCTGCTGGGTAAGTTCCCAAGAAGAAAGAAGAAGAAATTGTATGGGAGCACTCTCCTCCCTTAAGATTTTGCTACTTAAAGAACGGAGGGTTCTCAAAATATCATAGAAACATTTTTCGTTTTCAAATATTTGCCCACGCCAAATATGATTCCATTCGCTTGATTATTCGCCCAGTAATGCTGAAAATAGAAAAGAACCCCCCTCCCACTTTCTATCTTCTCACTGGAAGGAGGGAGGGGTACTAAATATTCATAGAACTATTTATCGTACCCAAATACCTTTCCATGCCAAATTTGGTGCCATTTGCTCGAAAAGTTTTTAAGTTATGCAGAGACAAAGAGGTTAAACGCCCCCCCCCCCCCATTTTCCTGTATCTCCACTGGATGGAAGAAGGGGTCTGAAACAATCATAGAACCATTTCTCGTATTCCACTAACCTCCCATGCCAAATTTGGTTCCATTAGCTTGATTAGTTTTCCAGTTATGTTAAAAATTATAAGGTTGGGTCCCTCCCTCCTTCGTATCTTACCAGTGGAAAGAGGGAGGGGTACCAAACCATCA
Source organism: Uranotaenia lowii (assembly GCF_029784155.1). NCBI lineage: Eukaryota > Metazoa > Arthropoda > Insecta > Diptera > Culicidae > Uranotaenia > Uranotaenia lowii. The sequence continues at coordinate 83,988,032 of NC_073691.1, forward strand.
TAGAAACATTCCTCGTACCAAAATACACTCCCATGCCAAATTTGGTTCCATTTGCATGATCAGTTCTCGAGTTATGAAGACTTATCACTTTTATTTATATGACCCCCTCCTCCCTTCCACGAAGAGGGAGGGGTCCCAAACTATTATAGGAACCTTCCCTGGCCTCTAATACACCCATCTGCCAAGTTTCACGCAAATCGGTTCAGTAGTTTCCGAGTCTATAGGGAACAGACAGACAGACAGACAGACAGACAGACAGACAGACAGACAGACAGACAGACAGACAGACAGAAATTCATTTTTATATATATAGACTAGCTGACCCGGTGTGCTTTGCTACACCTTCCAGAAGTTATTGAAATATTTGGTACTTAGTTATTAACTTTTCATTTATTTGCACAAAATTTTTAAAATTCAATTTCAAAATTGTCGAAATGTTTTTTCTAAAAGAAAATTCATTTTTTTTTATTTTGAAATCTTTATTATTTTTTTTAATCCGTGTTTTAATCCTTTTTATGACTCTGGATTTATTTGCTTCATACGTTCATAGCTTATGCCAAAATATTTTTTTTTGTATATGAAATCTTCGTTGTCCCTTTATAATGTGCAGAGGGTTTCAAACTATCATAGAAACATTTTTTGTAACAAAATAACGTCACGGGTCACTTATTTTACCTATTCGTTCTCGAATTGTTATACAAATTGTTAGAGTGACCATTTCCCCCATTTCTTTATCCCTAATGAAAGGAAGGGAAGTCTTATATCATCCGAAAAACACTTCTTGTATACAAATACAATCCCATGTCATATACGGCTCCATTTTCGATAAGTTCTCGAGTTATTCAAAAAACGGGAACTTTATATCTCCCCTTTGGCAAGAGAAGGGTGTCTCAACCCATCGAAGAAACTTTTCCCGTACACAAATATGCTTGTATGAAATTTGATTCCATTTTTTCGATTAGTTATCGAAATATTATTAAAAAAAAGTGTATGAGGGACCCTCTTCCCACTTTTTATCGTTCCACTGAATGGAGAGAAAGGTCGCTAAACCACAGGAAAAAACATTTCTTGTGCTCGGATACTCTCTGATTCGAAAATTGGTTTCTTTGCTTTATTAGTTGTCGAGTTATGCTATAAAATTTGTATCAAAGCCCCTTTTCCTACCTATCCCCTACCTGGAAGAAGTGGATCGTTCCATTTGTAAGAAAAGTTCTTGGTTTATGCAAAACAATCGTATGTAAGCTCCCGTCTTTCCTAACTGTATCCCCAATTGAAGGAGAAAGAAGTCTGAAATAAGCAAATAACTATATTACGTATCCAAATGCTTACCTATGCCTAATTTTTTTCCATTAGCTCTATTAGTTCTCGAATTATGCGAAAAATTGTAAAGGAGTCACCATCTCTCCTTCCTATCGCCCCCCTTGGAGGAGGCAAAATATTCACAAAAACATTCCTTGTGTTCAAATATCCTCCTAAGCCAAATTTCGTTCTATTTGCTGGGTAAGTTCCCGAGTGGCATAAAACATTGTAAGGAAGTACCCTCCTCCCTTAAAATTTTCCAACTGGAAGAACGGAGGGTTCTCAAAATATCATAGAAACATTCATTGTAATCAAATATCTTCCAATGCCAAATTTGGTTTAATATGTTTGATTAGTTTTCCAGTAATTCTAAAAATTGTAACGAAGCCCCCTCCCCACTTTCTATCTCCTCACTGGATGAGGGGAGGGGTATCAAATATTCATAGAACTATTTATCGTTCCCAAATACCCTTCCAAGTCAAATTTGGATTCATTTGTTCGAATAGTTTTCAAGTTATGCAATAAAAAAGGGTTTAGAAACCCCCCCCCCCCCTTCTTCATGTATCTCCACTGGAAGGAGGGAGGGGTCTGAAATAATCATAGAACCATTTCTCGTATTCCATTCCCCTTCCATGCCAAATTTGGTTCCATTAGCTTGATCATTTCTCCCGTTATTTGAAAAATTGTAAGGTAGGCCCCCTCCCCCCTTTATATCACCCCACTGAGAGGAGAGAGGGGTAACTTACATTCATGAAAATATTCCTCGTTCCCAAATACCACCCCAGGCCAAATTTGATACCATTTGCTTGATTGGTTCCCGAGTTATGCAAAAAAAAATCTTTTATTCGGGAGGCCCCTCCCCCCCCTTCATGAGAGAGGCAGGGGTCCCAAACCATAATAGGAACCTTCCCCGGCCTATTATACCCCCACCTGCGAAGTTTCACGCAAATCGGTTCAGTAGTTTCCGAGTCTATAGGGAACAGACAGACAGACAGACAGACAGACAGACAGACAGACAGACAGACAGACAGACAGACAGACAGACAGACAGAAATTCATTTTTATATATATAGATTATCATTAATTCATCGAACAATTGTGTTTAAATGAAACACTACACGATCACAAAGAATGAAACAATCTTAATTGGTGTAACCGACGAATGATGGCTCTCCGAACTGATGTAAGTGCTCAACATCGTTATTTTCAAGATAAAGCCGAGTTGTTTATTGGCCTTATTGATGTCCGCAGATCATTGATTGTTGAAGGTAAGCTGATCATCCAGGATAACACCAAGATCATTAACTTCGAATACTCTATTTATGTGCTCATTGCCGATGTAGTAGTTATGTAGAACAGGCGATTTTTTCAGGTGAAAAGTTATGACCGAACACTTTGAGACACTAACAGATAATTTGTTACGTCTACACCATTCATCAAAGTTGTCTATAAACCATTGCATTTAAGGTATTCACAATCCGCGGTGCATTCTATTGGAACGAATATTTTAAGATCGCCTGCATATGCAATTTTTGTTCCATTATCTAAGCTAGCAATCAAGTCGTTGAAAAACAAAGCAAACAACAAAGATCCCAAATTGCTGCCTTGAGGGACGCCAGATCGGTTTGTAAACGGAAAAGAGATGCTATCATCAATCTTAAACCTGTCAGTTAAAATGACTTCAGCAAATGAATCATACTGTTGTGGACACCAAGCTTTGCAAGTAGAATTCGATGATCAATCGCGTCAAATGCGCCTTTAATGTCGGTATAAACAGCATCAACTTGCTTCATATTCTCTAGTTGATTCAAACAGAAAGACGTGTATACTAAAAGGTTCGTACATACCGATCTTCCAATCGAGTCCAAACGTGCGGTAAAATACCTGGGGGTGATGATCGACGACCGGCTGAGCTTTACGGCCCACGTCGACTACGCCTGTAAAAGAGTGGCAATGGCGACAGCAGCCCTCTCACGGGCCATGTCGAACAACTCGGCGATCCGGTGTAGTAGAAGGAGGGTCCTGGCGAGTGTGACCTCGTCCATTCTGCGTTACGGAGTGGCAGCCTGGATGGCAGCCTTGAGCAGGCAGGGCAATCTGCAAAAGCTCTGCAGTGTGCAGCGGCTGATGAACCTGCGTGTAATCAGCGCATACCGAACGGTGTCCTCGGTAGCTGCTGATGTTGTGGCGGGGGTCATGCCCATCTCGGTCTTGCTAGAGGAAGATGCCTTCTGCTACGAGAACAGGCACATGCCCGACGTGCGGAAA
>NC_073691.1:83992098-84019515 GCF_029784155.1 Uranotaenia lowii
ACAAGTTTTACTAAACTGATCATGCCTGATCTATGATTTTGTTTTGATTCCGGCACGAATTATTATCATAGACAATAACAACTCTTTTCTTATAAAAGGTGATACGGTCAAAATTGGGTCAAGGGAAAACGCGTGTAAATCGGTGAAACCGTTTATTTAAAAAATGAAATTAAATTTCTTTTTCAAGTTTAATAAGTATAAAATTCAGGAAAAATATTCAGTTAGGCTTCCGCTTTTCCAAATCCGAATTGCCGGGCCTTAAGCTTAACCCCTGCCATCAGATTTTGTATAGCCACCTTGTCCACCTTCTTCGCCGCAGAAAGCCAGTTCGCCTTGAACTGCTGCTCGCCCTTAGCAGTTTTTTTGTTCTTCTTTAGGTTCCGCTTGACAATAGCCCAGTATTTCTCTATTGAGCGGAGCTCTGGCGTGTTGGGAGGGTTCTTATCCTTGGGAATCACCTGCACGTTGTTGGCGGCGTACCACTCCATGGCCTTTTCACCGTAATGGCAAGATGCCAAATCCGGCCAAAACAGTACGGAACAATCGTGTTTCTTCAGGAAAGGCAGCAGACGTTTATTCAAACACTCTTTCACGTAAATTTCTTGGTTGACAGTCCCGAAAGCTATGAAAATGCTGCTTTTCAAGCCACAGGTACAGATGGCTTGCCAAACCAGATATTTCTTCGCGAACTTTGACAGTTTCATGAGCTTGAAAATATCTGCTACCTTTCCCCTTCCTTTTGCCGTATAAAACTCCTTTCCCGGAAGCTGCTTGTAGTCGGCTTTGACGTTGGTTTCGTCGTCCATTACCACGCAGTCAAACTTCGTCAGCATCGTCGTGTACAGCGATTATTCGGAAGAAAATTCAAAGTGGATTTTTTCTAAAATATCTTAGTAGCTTTGTCGCACTCCCTATCCACGTGTTGTTTCGGTCAATGATAGCTGTTGAAATGAAAATATCACAGTCCCTATGATCACTGATATTTCGACAAACGTAATTGTCATGGCTATTTTTTCTGTTGAAAATAACAATATGGTAAAAGTCGTGTACCAAAAATATGATGAATGAAACTCGAACCATCAGTTACTAAGGTAACTACTGCTGATGGAAAAAACAAACTATCCTCAGTTTCATTTCTTTTGGGAAGTGGTCGTTGACGGAAGCAAAATTTTGGTTCGTCCATCGAAGACAGAATTTAATGGAGATCGACGGTCTTTGGTGCGTCAAAGTATGGTATTTCTTTAAGTTTTTGTTCCAGCTTTTGATGCCCGGGAAGCAATAGGTCTAAAGTTAAGCTAGATCTAATCAACCAAGAATGTTTGTTCATTGTTTTTCTTTGGTACTTCTTGGCCTCAGCAACAATAAACGCCAATCCGTGAGGATAAAAAAGCAGTACTGAACACAATAAACTGCTTATCCACACATCATTAATTACAAGGCAATAATAATGTTTTTCAATTTTTTTTCACGTTTCGAATGTTTGATAAATTCTAATTTATAAAGCTTAGAGTCAAGTTTCAAAAATAAAATCGAAAACCAAACCAATAAAAAAGAAACATCTCTCATACACACATATTTAGCAAAAATATCATAATCAAACACTATCTGGAAAGTCATCTGGAAAGAAATATCTTTTACGACAATCCAACAGTTCAAGTTTGAATTAAAGTTAGCCCAAATATTGAAGAGAAAAAAAATGTCTTTACTTAGTTTTTCTTTTTTTACGAGTTCCCCCGATTTTCCTCGCGGAAGTTATGGCGTGAAAATTGAAACTATACAGTTCCAAAGGCTTCAAACACTGAGATCGGTTGGAGATTAATCTTCCATCAATTCCTAATCGATTGAACCATGCTAACAAACCGAGTCATGTAGCAATGATGAATTTTTGACTAAAAAGACGAACTGTAAATAGGCTTCATGTGGAAAAAATGTCAGGACACATGACATTGACTGATATTTTTAAAACCATCATTCACAAAAATGAAGTCACCATTATTTCATATTCCCCAAACACTTTAATTACATTTGTAACGGTTGATTTGGCAACTTTTAGCGATTTTGCCAGCTTTGCGTTCGAGTAGCTCGGATTTTCGCGATGCGCGAGCAAAATTTTGATACGCTGCTCTTCTTCCTAGGACGGCATTTTGTCAACTGAAAAGTGAAGTCCAAAATCAAAATAGGAGCAACATTCTACACACACACCTTCAGAATGAGCGGTGTTCAGGTTTTTTAAATGCGAAATTGAAAGAAATACGTCAAGTTGTTATTGACCAAATTTTGACCGTATCACCCTTTAAGAGTGAAGAGCAAGCATTATTCTCTTTAGCAGGCCCAAATCCAATTTAAGTGATCAAAATCAAACGGATTATTAGCTACCCATTGTAAAACAAACTGAGTACAATAAATACCCTTTGTGTGAAAGCAGTTGTATTGAAAATGATAAATAAGTGAATCTTACGGTTTTGAACAGGTTATGCGATAACATGAAAACTGGTATTGATGAACACGAAACATAAAGCGAGTCGTGAGGACAGCTTGTTCATGCAGTTCACAATCTCGATCGACTTGAGAGAGGACAGCTCGAAATGGAAACGCGAGTTGAGAGGACAGCCTGAACATATCGATAAGAATTTCGAGCGAGTTGAGGGAGCAGCCTGAAAGTATCGATAAGAGTATTAAGTGAGTTGAGAGGACAGCCTGAATATATCGATGAAAACTTCAAGCTAATTGAGAGGACAGCTCGCAATTAAAAGGCGAGTTGAGAGGACAACTTGGAACAAGGAGAACTACCCAAATATCAATCGAATTGGAAATCAAGCTGGCGGAAACAACAGCTTGAGGCAAGAACAATCCTTGGAGCGTTTCAAGAATGCAGCTTTAGTTTTATATAGAAAAAAGTGACCAAGCGGGTTACGAGCACAGTGATGCAAGTCGAGAGCGCTGCTTGGATTAATTGTTTGAAATCCAAGTTGAGAGAATAGCTTGGAAATGAAAAAACGAGTCGAGACGAAAGTTCAAGCATCTCACCGATTAAGAGGGGGCTCTAAGAACTGATTGAGAAAAACATTAATTGCAAGGTGAATCAAGAATACAAAGAGAGGGCACATATTGTTGCAGTTTTAGAAATGTTGTTGGTGAACTGCCAGCAGTTCACGATTTTCAGACTATCCACACATTATTGTTTCCTTCGTCAAAAGTGAGTCCAGACTTCCGAAGAAGTATTTAGTTATATTTGGAAGAATAAAGCGAGACAATCTGAATATTTGGTTTGTTGACATTACATTGGATAGTTTAGCTTGTAGTTTAATAACATAAAATACATTATTGATGTTTCAAATAATACGAAATTGAACCTTACATTGAGATAGAGTCAGCATGAGTATCAGTCAGCGGTATCGTAACCAGGGAATCAAATAGACCTCGTAGAAAAGAATTTTTTATGTTCTTAAATGGTAAAGTAACACAACAACAAAAACTATTTTTTTTTAAATTATTAATTACTCAAAAATGACAAAAATGATGAAAATTTCATATATTCAAAAAAATACAAGCAAAACACTAGATATAACATAAAAATAATTATGAAAAATTTAAAAAAAGCAATTATGACTAAAAAATCAAATCTATATATATAAAAATGAATTTCTGTTTGTCTGTCTGTCTGTCTGTCTGTCTGTCTGTTCCCTATAGACTCGGAAACTACTGAACCGATTTGCGTGAAACTTGGCAGGTGGGGGTATTATAGGCCGGGGAAGGTTCCTATTATGGTTTGGGACCCCTGCCTCTCTCATGAAGGGGGGGGGGGCCTCCCGAATAAAAGATTTTTTTTTGCATAGCTCGGAAACCAATCAAGCAAATGGTATCAAATTTGGCCTGGGGTGGTATTTGGGAACGAGGAATATTTTCATGAATGTAAGTTATCCCTCCCTCCTCTCAGTGGGGTGATATAAAGGGGGGAGGGGGCCTACCTTACAATTTTTCAAATAACGGGAGAAATGATCAAGCTAATGGAACCAAATTTGGCATGGAAGGGGAATGGAATACGAGAAATGGTTCTATGATCTATGATTATTTCAGACCCCTCCCTCCTTCCAGTGGAGATACATGAAGAAGGGGGGGGGGAGGCTAAACCCTTTTTTATTGCATAACTTGAAAACTATTCGAGCAAATGAATCCAAATTTGACTTGGAAGGGTATTTGGGAACGATAAATAGTTCTATGAATATTTGGTAACCCTCCCCTCATCCAGTGAGGAGATAGAAAGAGGGGAGGGGGCTTCGTTACAATTTTTAGAATTACTGGAAAACTAATCAAGCATATTAAACCAAATTTGGCATTGGAAGGTATTTGATTACAATGAATGTTTCTATGATATTTTGAGTACCCTCCGTTCTTCCAGTTGGAAACTTTTAAGGGAGGAGGGTACTTCCTTACAATGTTTTATGCCACTCGGGAACTTACCCAGCAAATAGAACGAAATTTGGCTTAGGAGGATATTTGAACACAAGGAATGTTTTTGTGAATATTTTGCCTCCTCCAAGGGGGGTGATAGGAAGGAGAGATGGTGACTCCTTTACAATTTTTCGCATAATTCGAGAACTAATAGAGCTAATGGAAAAAATTTAGGCATAGGTAAGCATTTGGATACGTAATATAGTTATTTGCTTATTTCAGACTTCTTTCTCCTTCAATTGGGGATACAGTTAGGAAAGACGGGAGCTTACATACGATTGTTTTGCATAAACCAAGAACTTTTCTTACAAATGGAACGATCCACTCCTTCCAGGTAGGGGATAGGTAGGAAAAGGGGCTTTGATACAAATTTTATAGCATAACTCGACAACTAATAAAGCAAAGAAACCAATTTTCGAATGAGAGAGTATCCGAGCACAAGAAATGTTTTTTCCTGTGGTTTAGCAACCTTTCCCTCCATTCAGTGGAACGATAAAAAGTGGGAAGAGGGTCTCTCATACACTTTTTTTATAATATTTCGATAACTAATCGAAAAAATGGAATCAAATTTCATACAAGCATATTTGTGTACGGGAAAAGTTTCTTCGATGGGTTGAGACACCCTTCTCTTGCCAAAGGGGAGATATAAAGTGGAGAGAGGGTCACCCGTTTTTTGAATAACTCGAGAACTTATCGAAAATGGAGCCGTATATGACATGGGATTGTATTTGTATACAAGAAGTGTTTTTCGGATGATATAAGACTTCCCTTCCTTTCATTAGGGATAAAGAAATGGGGGAAATGGTCACTCTAACAATTTGTATAACAATTCGAGAACGAATAGGTAAAATAAGTGACCCGTGACGTTATTTTGTTACAAAAAATGTTTCTATGATAGTTTGAAACCCTCTGCACATTATAAAGGGACAACGAAGATTTCATATACAAAAAAAATATTTTGGCATAAGCTATGAACTTATGAAGCAAATAAATCCAGAGTCATAAAAAGGATTAAAACACGGATTAAAAAAAATAATAAAGATTTCAAAATAAAAAAAAAATGAATTTTCTTTTAGAAAAAACATTTCGACAATTTTGAAATTGAATTTTAAAAATTTTGTGCAAATGAATGAAAAGTTACTAAGTACCAAATATTTCAATAACTTCTGGAAGGTGTAGCAAAGCACACCGGGTCAGCTAGTAGATATTATAAAAAAAACAAGAACAGTGCAAAATGCATAAATAACATGATATTAAAAAATACAAAATAACGAAAAATTGTCAAAAATTGACTAAAAATTACGTTAAAGATGATAATAATAATTATTTCGTATAATTAAGTGAAAAAATTGTTGAAAGAAAATAGTTTCGATTTTGGTAACACAAAATGATCGGGCGTGTTGGCAAAATTTAACGAGGTCTGTCTGTACTTAGTGTTAGACCTTATGAAATTTTTTAAAAACTTTAGGAATATTGATGAATAGTTATCCGTGGTTCAACAACCAGCGTTGTGAAAAGTACGTTGTCATCTGAATTCTGGTCACCCTGTTCTGGCAGGCATTCCATTTTATGACAAGCGAGTTTTCTTTTTATATACACTCTCTTCACCCCCACACAGGATTACTTCACTTCACAATATGTAGGTTCGACAAAGTCATCTCATACGTTCGTAGGAAAGTAAGTACATACATACATCCTCCTCTTGACGGCTCCACAAAAACGTACCCGAGTAAGAAGTAGCTACCTTCTTCTGCTTTATCGAAGGAGGCGTAATTGAATTATTTTGAAAGCTTTTTCCTGCCACTTTATTTTGCTCTGTTGTGGCGGGCGCACATTGCTCGCTTGCTGTGATGCATATTTGTTATTTACTGTACTAGAGGTAGTTACTCCTGTACGGGGAGCGAATCAGTGAGTGAGCGCCAAAAGCAATCCCTATTGGGGGGAGATGTGGAGGTCCCTGGTAATGGAGTTTTGGCCACGATTGGCCACTTATTGGCGAATGCCACAGAAAAATGACAGAAGAAAACAATTCAATGAAAATATTTAGACTTGAAATAACCGTAACATTTCCGGTTGACGGAAGAAATCAATTACAGATTTCATTTTTTAAAGAAAAATTTAGTTTCTGTTTGATTCAACTTTAAGATTTAATTTTTTTGTTCCCCGTTTTCCATTGACATAAAAGAGCATGAAAGAGCGGATACACCCCTTTATGGAAAGGACTAGTCAAAAGGATTTTTGTATAAATCATCTTCTAACACTCCTCCATTAAGGTTTTTTTTCTTCAAAATTATCGGATTATTATTAGCATTTTTTTTTTGTGATCGAACTTGTGCTACAATTCAGATTCAATTCGATATAAGTGTTCGTACCTTCAAATGATTCAATAGTGCCGCTTTTGTCATTCACAAAAGGTGATGGTAATTAAACTGATGAATGAATGAAACACGAATACAGTTCGCCGCAATGGCCAATTGTGTGCGACCCCTCAGCGGATGCCGTTCCGCGATTTGATATCTTTGGTGGAAAGATCAGCAACGGCATCCAGTCCTACGGCAGACTATCGATGCTGAATGAGCACGGTAGTTCTTATGGTTTGAAGTAGTCTCTTAAGGCTTTCAAAATACTTACACTTACAAAAACAATTTTAGAAGTAACACAACAATTATGAATCTGTAATTTGTGATGAACAATTTGTGAACCGTCCATTTCGCAATTCCAATCTACAATTCTGATTTGTTACAGATAATCCACCTACCTACCCCACCGTGAAGCATCCCCAACGTGGATAATCTTCTAATAAATATAATAATATTGCGCCCATTGTATCAACACTCGATGCCAGCAAGCAGAAGTCAAATCGAGAGATTCGGCATTTGATGGATACAACAACAAAAAACTGTACAGCCTGTGCCCTGTACCAGAAGCCAATAAAGTAGTGAAAAAAGGAGAGTGCGCCCTGCAGGTGATCCCGATATCATTTCGAATTTGAATGTTTCTTTAACTCTTTTCATCTGTACCGCCATCTACAATAGCGGCAGCATCATCATCATCGACATCGGCTTCATAATCACCATCAACAATAACAGCATCATCAATATATCAATCGCGATGGCAATTCTTGCAAACGGCTTTGAGGAATGATTTTTATCGAAAGGGGTTTCAGGAGGAAGGCGGCGAAAACATTGTTGCATTCAAAAGCACTGGCCGCCAATTGGTGAATAACATGGATGTTTAATAAATGAATCGTTTACCATTGTGTTAGAGACAAATCATAAAGGATTCTTTTGCTCCGCGGTACCAACGTACGTTTTCTCTAATACATACTTCAATCTAACACTATATCACAATGAGATTATTGCAAGCTGAATGGACCGTATCGAAATTCGATACCTTTGTTTCTTCATTCAGAAGTCCTAATCCAATTTATACGAACAAAGCACAAATGCTCGCATTGATGTCAAGAGATTTAGAGCGTGGAAATCTAAAAATGGACGGTTTAAATCGACGACCAATGGAACAAAAAAAGTAAAAATTGTCAAAATTGTCAAAATTATCAAAATTGTCAAAATTGTCAAAATTGTCAAAATTGTCAAAATTGTCAAAATTGTCAAAATTGTCAAAATTGTCAAAATTGTCAAAATTGTCAAAATTGTCAAAATTGTCAAAATTGTCAAAATTGTCAAAATTGTCAAAATTGTCAAAATTGTCAAAATTGTCAAAATTGTCAAAATTGTCAAAATTGTCAAAATTGTCAAAATTGTCAAAATTGTCAAAATTGTCAAAATTGTCAAAATTGTCAAAATTGTCAAAATTGTCAAAATTGTCGAAATTGTCAAAATTGTCAAAATTGTCAAAATTGTCAAAATTGTCAAAATTGTCAAAATTGTCAAAATTGTCAAAATTGTCAAAATTGTCAAAATTGTCAAAATTGTCAAAATTTTCAAAATTGTCAAAATTTTCAAAATTGTCAAAATTTTCTAAATTGTCAAAACTGTCAAAATTTTCAAAATTATCAAAATTGTCAAAATATTCAAAACTGTCAAAATTGTCAAAATTGTCAAAATTGTCAAAATTGTCAAAATTGTCAAAATTGTCAAAATTGTCAAAATTGTCAAAATTGTCAAAATTGTCAAAATTGTCAAAATTGTCAAAATTGTCAAAATTGTCAGAATTGTCAAAATTGTCAAAATTGTCAAAATTGTCAAAATCGTCAAAATTGTCAAAATTGTCAAAATTGTCAAAATTTTCAAAATTGTCAAAATTTTCAAAATTGTCAAAATTTTCAAAATTGTCAAAATTGTCAAAATTGTCAAAATTGTCAAAATTGTCAAAATTGTCAAAATTGTCAAAATTGTCAAAATTGTCAAAATTGTCAAAATTGTCAAAATTGTCAAAATTGTCAAAATTGTCAAAATTGTCAAAATTGTCAAAATTGTCAAAATTGTCAAAATTGTCAAAATTGTCAAAATTGTCAAAATTGTCAAAATTGTCAAAATTGTCAAAATTGTCAAAATTGTCAAAATTGTCAAAATTGTCAAAATTGTCAAAATTGTCAAAATTGTCAAAATTGTCAAAATTGTCAAAATTGTCAAAATTGTCGAAATTGTCAAAATTGTCAAAATTGTCAAAATTGTCAAAATTGTCAAAATTGTCAAAATTGTCAAAATTGTCAAAATTGTCAAAATTTTCAAAATTGTCAAAATTTTCAAAATTGTCAAAATTTTCTAAATTGTCAAAACTGTCAAAATTTTCAAAATTGTCAAAATTGTCAAAATATTCAAAACTGTCAAAATTGTCAAAATTGTCAAAATTGTCAAAATTGTCAAAATTGTCAAAATTGTCAAAATTGTCAAAATTGTCAAAATTGTCAAAATTGTCAAAATTGTCAAAATTGTCAAAATTGTCAAAATTGTCAAAATTGTCAAAATTGTCAAAATTGTCAAAATTGTCAGAATTGTCAAAATTGTCAAAATTGTCAAAATTGTCAAAATTGTCAAAATTGTCAAAATTGTCAAAATTTTCAAAATTGTCAAAATTTTCAAAATTGTCAAAATTTTCAAAATTGTCAAAATTGTCAAAATTGTCAAAATTGTCAAAATTGTCAAAATTGTCAAAATTGTCAAAATTGTCAAAATTGTCAAAATTGTCAAAATTGTCAAAATTGTCAAAATTGTCAAAATTGTCAAAATTGTCAAAATTGTCAAAATTGTCAAAATTGACAAAATTGTCAAAATTGTCTAAATTGTCTAAATTGTCAAAATTGTCAAAATTGTCAAAATTGTCAAAATTGTCAAAATTGTCAAAATTGTCAAATTGTCAAAATTGTCAAAATTGTCAAAATTGTCCAAATTGTCAAAATTGTCAAAATTGTCAAAATTGTCAAAATTGTCAAAATTGTCAAAATTGTCAAAATTGTCAAAATTGTCAAAATTGTCAAAATTGTCAAAATTGTCAAAATTGTCAAAATTGTCAAAATTGTCAAAATTGTCAAAATTGTCAAAATTGTCAAAATTGTCAAAATTGTCAAAATTGTCAAAATTGTCAAAATTGTCAAAATTGTCAAAATTGTCAAAATTGTCAATATTGTCAAAATTGTCAAAATTGTCCAAATTGTCAAAATTGTCAAAATTGAAATATTGCCAAAATTGTCAAAATTGTCGAAATTGTCAAAATTGTCAAAATTGTCAAAATTGTCAAAATTGTCAAAATTGTCAAAATTGTCAAAATTGTCAAAATTGTCAAAATTGTCAAAATTGTCAAAATTGTCAAAATTGTCAAAATTGTCAAAATTGTCAAAATTGTCAAAATTGTCAAAATTGTCAAAATTGTCAAAATTGTCAAAATTGTCAAAATTGTCAAAATTGTCAAAATTGTCAAAATTGTCAAAATTGTCAAAATTGTCAAAATTGTCAAAATTGTCAAAATTGTCAAAATTGTCAAAATTGTCAAAATTGTCAAAATTGTCAAAATTGTCAAAATTGTCAAAATTGTCAAAATTGTCAAAATTGTCAAAATTGTAAAAATTGTCAAAATTGTCAAAATTGTCGAAATTGTCAAAATTGTCAAAATTGTCAAAATTGTCAAAATTGCCAAATTGTCAAAATTGTCAAAATTGTCAAAATTGTCAAAATTGTCAAAATTGTCAAAATTGTCAAAATTGTCAAAATTGTCAAAATTGTCAAAATTGTCAAAATTGTCCAAATTGTCAAAATTGTCAAAATTGTCAAAATTGTCAAAATTGTCAAAATTGTCAAAATTGTCAAAATTGTCAAAATTGTCAAAATTGTCAAAATTGTCAAAATTGTCAAAAATAACAAAAATGACAAAAATGTCAGAATTGTCAAAATTGTCAAAATTGTCAAAATTGTCAAAATTGTCAAAATTGTCAAAATTGTCAAAATTGTCAAAATTGTCAAAATTGTCAAAATTGTCAAAATTGTCAAAATTGTCAAAATTGTCAAAATTGTCAAAATTGTCAAAATTGTCAAAATTGTCAAAATTGTCAAAATTGTCAAAATTGTCAAAATTGTCAAAATTGTCAAAATTGTCAAAATTGTCAAAATTGTCAAAATTGTCAAAATTGTCAAAATTGTCAAAATTGTCAAAATTGTCAAAATTGTCAAAATTGTCAAAATTGTCAAAATTGTCAAAATTGTCAAAATTGTCAAAATTGTCAAAATTGTCAAAATTGTCAAAATTGTCAAAAATGACAAAAATGACAAAAATGACAAAAATGACAAAAATGACAAAAATGACAAAAATGACAAAAATGACAAAAATGACAAAAATGACAAAAATGACAAAAATGACAAAAATGACAAAAATGACAAAAATGACAAAAATGACAAAAATGACAAAAATGACAAAAATGACAAAAATGACAAAAATGACAAAAATGACAAAAATGACAAAAATGACAAAAATGACAAAAATGACAAAAATGACAAAAATGACAAAAATGACAAAAATGACAAAAATGACAAAAATGACAAAAATGACAAAAATGACAAAAATGACAAAAATGACAAAAATGACAAAAATGACAAAAATGACAAAAATGACAAAAATGACAAAAATGACAAAAATGACAAAAATGACAAAAATGACAAAAATGACAAAAATGACAAAAATGACAAAAATGACAAAAATGACAAAAATGACAAAAATGACAAAAATGACAAAAATGACAAAAATGACAAAAATGACAAAAATGACAAAAATGACAAAAATGACAAAAATGACAAAAATGACAAAAATGACAAAAATGACAAAAATGACAAAAATGACAAAAA
Organism: Uranotaenia lowii; assembly: GCF_029784155.1. Classification (NCBI taxonomy): domain Eukaryota; kingdom Metazoa; phylum Arthropoda; class Insecta; order Diptera; family Culicidae; genus Uranotaenia; species Uranotaenia lowii. Next base: position 84,003,846 of record NC_073691.1, read on the forward strand.
TGACAAAAATGACAAAAATGACAAAAATGACAAAAATGACAAAAATGACAAAAATGACAAAAATGACAAAAATGACAAAAATGACAAAAATGACAAAAATGACAAAAATGACAAAAATGACAAAAATGACAAAAATGACAAAAATGACAAAAATGACAAAAATGACAAAAATGACAAAAATGACAAAAATGACAAAAATGACAAAAATGACAAAAATGACAAAAATGACAAAAATGACAAAAATGACAAAAATGACAAAAATGACAAAAATGACAAAAATGACAAAAATGACAAAAATGACAAAAATGACAAAAATGACAAAAATGACAAAAATGACAAAAATGACAAAAATGACAAAAATGACAAAAATGACAAAAATGACAAAAATGACAAAAATTACAAAAATGACAAAAATGACAAAAATGACAAAAATGACAAAAATGACAAAATTGTCAAAATTGTCAAAATTGTCAAAATTGTCAAAATTGTCAAAATTGTCAAAATTGTCAAAATTGTCAAAATTGTCAAAATTGTCAAAATTGTCAAAATTGTCAAAATTGTCAAAATTGTCAAAATTGTCAAAATTGTCAAAATTGTCAAAATTGTCAAAATTGTCAAAATTGTCAAAATTGTCAAAATTGTCAAAATTGTCAAAATTGTCAAAATTGTCAAAATTGTCAAAATTGTCAAAATTGTCAAAATTGTCAAAATTGTCAAAATTGTCAAAATTGTCAAAATTGTCAAAATTGTCAAAAATGACAAAAATGACAAAAATGACAAAAATGACAAAAATGACAAAAATGACAAAAATGACAAAAATGACAAAAATGACAAAAATGACAAAAATGACAAAAATGACAAAAATGACAAAAATGACAAAAATGACAAAAATGACAAAAATGACAAAAATGACAAAAATGACAAAAATGACAAAAATGACAAAAATGACAAAAATGACAAAAATGACAAAAATGACAAAAATGACAAAAATGACAAAAATGACAAAAATGACAAAAATGACAAAAATGACAAAAATGACAAAAATGACAAAACTGACAAAAATGACAAAAATGACAAAAATGGCAAAAATGACAAAAATGACAAAAATGACAAAATTGAAAAAAATTAGAAAAAGGAAAAAAATGACAAAAATTGAAAATGGAAAAAAACAAAAATGAGAAAAATGACAAAAATGACAAAAATGACAAATATGACAAAAATGACAAAAATGACAAAAATGACAAAAATGACAAAAATGACAAAAATGACAAAAATGACAAAAATGACAAAAATGACAAAAATGACAAAAATGACAAAAATAACAAAAATGACAAAAATGACTAAAATGACAAACATGACAAAAATGAAAAAAATGACGAAAATGACCAAAAAGATGACATGCAAAGATGAATTATTCCAGTTACGTGGATTTTGTTCTTAGCAAATCATGTTTAATACGAATTTAAATTAAAATAAAATTGAAATTTATCGTATCTTTAGTATCGTGAAAATGTCTAAAACTGTGACACGATAGGAGTTTTTTGAAAAAAACTTTGGTTTTTCGTGGCCACATCGCTTACCAAGGTGAGTTCCATGCCACATTCCATGCCAGATTTGTGAAGGTATGGCGTACAGTCGGTCTCCGCAATACAAATGATCGCATGTGCTACACTTCCTTTCCTCTAGTGACTACACGGACTTGGCCGGCGTCGTTATTTGTTCATTTGAAAATAGGAGATCTTAAAAATTGTACAGTTTGTGTCATTGTTTTGCTTGTTCCCAGCAATCTTTCATTTGGAAATATACTGATTATCTCAAACCAATCACGGAGTGCAAGCATTATGCCATTGGCCAAGAGAGGCCGCAGGTGGACCGTAGTTGATAGCAAGCTCAAGCTCTAGAATGTTCTTGCTCAACATTGTGTATTATGATTTCCATTTTTGATTCGTTCAACTTTCAGTTCAATATTTCAGTTGACATTTCAACCTCAGCTCGTTGCTTCCCTCAGAAGCAAAAATAATGGGACCTTTGAACTTTTGCTAAACGATACACGCGGTTGTCGTGTCGTAACTCAATTTCGACCAGTTCCCAATAATGGCTTAAATGTGGTTAAAATTTGTCCAGCAGCAAACGACAAAAGTCGAACGGAAAATTTGACAGATGCATCCGACAGCGAACAATTGAAATTTTGCACGAACCCCGGGGTCCCTTAACAATTTCTATACAGTAGGTATTTACCTAGAGAAGAAATCAAACAGAAGTCGGACAATTATTCCCGGATTATGATTATTATATCATCCATGTAACGTATTTATTTTATTATCACTAGGTGGCCTCTTTCCGGGTGAATTCTGGTCGCGGGAATCGATGTGCACGAATGTGGGGCCCCATGCTTCATTAGGGTGGTGCATCAAGATTTAGACAAACGTAATTTTATTTTGGGAACTTAATATTAACTTCTCAAGAATAAAAGTACAGCTTAGTCACATTCGGTTTATGGACAATGAATTTGTTGAAAATTGTTTTAAAAACTTTATGTCATAAATTTCAAAATTCCCCGCATCCTTCAGCATGGAACCGGAATCACCTTAACAAATTATGTTTGGAAACTCCCAGGGGCGGTTTTTCGTTCGCCTTCCTCACTTTTCCGGACATCCAGAACACCGCGTGCACTATTATGTGTGTACCTACCGTTTTTTCGTCGTAGATCCGTTGAGCATCAGCAGAATGGAGGGTCCTCCTCTCGGCAGCTTGTCTTTTTTGAGTTGGCCCCGGACTCGAGCCCAGGTTGAAGAGGCCACCGAGCATCCCCGCCGGGAGGTTACACACCCCCCGGAAGCATTCGCATCAGGGTGGTCTAACCGAAAAATTGCACAAACATAATGTGGACGCGCGCGCTGCCAACGAAAACGAACGAACGAACGATGGTTTGGCTTGACTTTGTTGGTAAGTCCACGACGGCATGCGTGTAGTTTCGAGGAGAGCGAAAAAAAAACATACAAACAGCAGCCGAAGGAGCATGGCCTGCTCGATTTTTCCTGACGCTTGATCCGCGGGTACTTTCCTCCTGTCTGATGATTATTGAGTTTATTTTATGTATGATTGAAGAAACCGGTCGGCGGCGAGCACTAATGGGTTTCCAAACGCTCAACTCTCGAGTTTTTTTACTGACTATTATTAGCGCCAATGTTTACTTTGGCGGCTCATGTTCGCCGCCATCTTGTAATCCAACATAGGTATTGTGGCTTGACGTGCACTTCAGCTGATCCAACGCAACGGATCGATTGACGGAGTGGTGGAGATCGTCAACTCGAGCTCGAGAGCCGAGTATTTTGCCAGAACGGCTCTTGACAGCTCCACGGGGGAGGATTCTGGTCTCGTATTCCTTCGAGGCCAAGAATCCCACTCGAGTGTGTTTTATGCCTATACTCGATGAAGCTATAACAACATATTTAGTAGGCCAGTATTGCAGAGTACCTAACCTACTTCAGACAAAAAAATAAGCTTTTCAGAGTGGTAGCAGCTGGCCCGACAAGATCACGTGCAATGCAAGGGGTGCTTTATCGTATGTAGGTCATCTGAAGGACAGAAGATTCTTAAACCAATTTTTTCGGCGAAAACGATTGAATCCTGAACCATGGTTTTGATATATTTCGACTTCCACTGTAAAGGTTAAAAAATGAATATTTAGCTTCCAGCTCAAATCTTCAACATTTAAAACCACTTTACTGCCGTTTGAAGCATAACTGTAACATGTTACCTTTTTAAACTACTACTTTGATTTGTACCCCTTAAGGGCATCCGCAGCAATCGCGAGCAAAGTGAAAATGCTCACGAGTTTAATCACTTCCATACCACACCGGGGGTTAGTATGAAGGTGAGCAAAATAGGGCCGTTGCCGTCGGGACCAACAAAATCACCAAATTTGCTCACTAGAAAGGGGTGAGAGCAAACATGCACTGAAAAAATTCTACCGTTTTAAGCAGAATTAAACAAACGAACGGAAAGCGGAAACTTTTTTTTATTGCGCAAAAACTAATTCCATGAAATATTTCCGAAAAGCCCTTCAAGTCCGACGATTGCTTTCTGAAAATTTTGATTGTGCATTCCGTGTAGTAAACATTTTACTGACTCCCACAACCTTGAGTGAAGCTTCAAGGATTTTTCTCGGAGTAATAATAATCGAGACCAGTGCGCTGTGCAGGATTTTTGTATCCAACCGTATGGGTGGCATTCCATTACTGTCCCTACCAATTCGGCTTTCGAAACGAGGTCTCTCAATAAGTTTGCAACTAATAGGACCCAGTTTTTCGGAACAGCAACTATTTCAGTCAGCACGTTGGACAGAAAAAGAAGTTGAAGATTTAAGCAGAATTAAACGACGTCGCAGCGTGTGTATGTTTGTTGATATTCATTTTAAGAAAAAATGTGTATGAGATTAAAATTGTGGATGGATTTTTTTTTAATAACCAGTTGAATTCGCAATTTCGTTACATTTTTTCGGGTTTATCCAAGAATTGAACGAGAAAGTGCAATTGCTGGTTCTGATGGTGAGTTATTTATTTTGTATTTTATATTGTTCATGACTCTCTCACTCAATTTCAGATAAACAAACTCGAAGCATCGTATTTTATGACCAAAAATGATCATGTAACATAAGAAGAGCCGTTTGGTGGACGACTCCGAAAATTTACTCGGTCCGTATTAATTTAAGATTAAGATTTTCTTCAAAAGTTTGATAACATTCCAATCAAACTTGTTAAAATTGTTCTTCCTTATATACTCCCAGTTTTTAATCATCTTTTTAATACTATTCTCAGTACATCTAAATTTCCCTTCCAGTGGAAAAAAGTTAAGGTTATACCAATTCCAAAAAAATCCAATAATCATAGTATTACTAATTTAAGACCAATAAGTTTACTTAGTTCTGTTTCAAAAATATTTGAAAAAGTTGTAAAAAACCAAATTTTGGACTTCATCAATCAATATAACTTGCTAAGTGATAATCAATCCGGTTTTAGAGCTTATCATAGTACCGAAACTACCTTAATGAAAGTTCATAACGACATTGCCATAACCCTTGATAAAAAAGGACAGGCCACACTTCTTCTCATAGACTTTGCAAAAGCCTTCGATAGGGTGTCTCATAAAAAACTTGTTGAGAAATTGATATCTAAATTTTCTTTTTCTGGATCTGCAGCAAAGATGATAAAATCATACCTTCAAGGACGTTCCCAGGCAGTTTTTATAGATGATTGTTTTTCGAGTTTGACACCTATCGAATCAGGCGTTCCTCAAGGGTCTATTCTAGGTCCAATTCTTTTTTCCATTTTTATCAATGACTTACCGTCAGTATTAAAATACTGTAGTATTCAGATGTTTGCTGATGATGTACAAATCTATTTCTGTTCTGAAAAGTCGTTGCCATTAAACGTTGTTAGCAATAGAATAAATTATGATTTACGAAGGATTGATGAATGGTCGCGTATAAATCTCTTGCCTATTAACCCAGCAAAAACAAAAGCATTATTATTTAGCAGATCAAATAGAAGTACCGAAGCTCCAACACTAATCTTGGCAAATTCTGAAATCGCTTTTACAAACCATGCTGAAAACCTTGGTATTATTTTTGACCGTGAATTGTCGTGGGATAGACAGGTTAATAGACAATGTGGCAAAATCTATGGTTCTTTGAAAAGGTTAAACATTACCACAAGACACCTTGACGTTGCAACTAAGTTAAAACTATTCAAAAGCTATATATATCCATTGTTCATCTATGGAGATTTCGCTTATTCAAACTGCTCTGTTAGGACTATGAACAGACTTCGTGTTGCATTAAATTCATGCGTTCGTTACGTTCACAACTTGTCTAGGTTCTCAAGTGTTTCCCACCTTCAAACAACGCTGATTGGATGTCCCTTCGATAATTTTTACAGATATAGATCTTGCGTTGTTATCCAGAGAATACTTTATAGCGGAGGCCCACATTATATTAAAAGTTTATTTGTTCCTGTAAGAAATTCTAGAAATATTAATTTTGTTATCCCATCGCATTCTACAGCTTATTACAACAATTCGTTTCTGGTTAGAGGCATCTCGAACTGGAATAATCTTCCTACCCAATTAAAATCCTTAAAAACGAGATCAGAATTCAAAAAAGCTGCACTAGTAAGATTTGCATAAATTAAGTAACAATCGGATAAGAATAGTAGTAGATATGAAAGTCATCAGAAACTAAATGAAGTAAGTTAGTTAGTTGCAATGAAAATCTAAACAAACCCTAATTGTAACACATAAAAAAGATTTTATCTTATGTTACAAGAGTAAATAAATACAAATACAAATACAAAAGTTTTCTCAGTCCAATGCTAAATTTAAAAATAATTATGCTACCGTCCGGTGCGCGAAAGAGTGTGTAGGGGAGGAGCGGGCTATATGCGCCTATTAAGCAGAACACTGATTTAATCAAATATCACATCGAATATGTGTACAAAAACTATATACACGTGTGCAGGCATCTGTTTTCTATACATTGGAGTATTTTTTATGTTAAAATTTTCTTCTGTTTCCAAGAAAATGATTTTATTATAAGTGTTGTCTAAAATGCCTAACCTCAAACCGTGCGGGCTAAATGCGCCTATTTATGTTTTGAACAAAATTTCTGTTTTTTGGGCAATATTTCCGTATAATTTCATTGAAACTGCTAGAAAGTAATAATTTCGGTAAGACAAAGTTTTATAAAAATCTATGTTTACAATAATTTTATGGAATAAAACAAAAGTTAGGGTTGCCATACTATAGAGGAAATTCATCCATGAGAAAAACTTTATCAAATCTGTTTTTAGATCTTCAAATCTCTCTTAAGATGTTATTCAGAGCTTAGATTTCAAGGTTCAATGATAAAAATCATGTATTTATTCTATTTAACCCGTCATTTAAGGATGGAGGCATTTTACAAACATGATGGAGGCATACAAAAACACTGTATCATTCTTCTATATAATCATTATTAAACCTCCATAACAGCTGAAATATGTTTAATTTCTGAAGTTCATTTGAATAAGAAACAAAAACCATCCTAGTTTATAGTTTAAACTTCTTTAGGTAGAATTTTTAAAAGTCGAAATATTACATCACAATGTATCAAAACCTTGTATGATTTTTTAAATTTTTTTGAGTTTGTAAATTCATTAAATTCATTCTTGCCTTATGTTCTAAGCGTATCACCCTCAAAATGCATTGGTCAGATAAGCTGTCTAGTCAGCCATTTCATCAAACAGCCGTAGGGTCATTTAACCCGATAGGCCCATTTAGGAAACCTTTCCCCTATCCCAAAACCGGTCCGCTGAAATGAGCAAAACCGGGCCGCGTATACTCACTTATTGGTGCGTTTGCTCTAAGTTGTATATATTTGAAATATTTATTTAAAAAAAAACATATATTCAAGAGTATACCTTACATTTGTATTGAATTATGGCAAACACAAACAAACAACTCGCCGTCATTTATTTTTTCTGACGGCGTGTAATTTCAATTTTTATGCTCTAAAAGTTAAACGATGTATGAGCTCAAAGATGAAATAGAAGTGTTTCAATCGGGAGGAAAAATTGTGATATTTTTTAAGTTAAAGGAGATTTGATCCTTCATTAAAAAAGACTTGATCCTTTATTCACAGATAAACTTTATTCAAGAAACTCTAAGCCTTTACCAAAATTAAGAAAACACTAAAGATAGAAGGTTGTTACGAGTACATGAGACTACATACAAAAGGCTTGGCGCAATTTGTGGCCAATCTAAATAATTGGATCAAAGTTCTAACGAGTGAACGCTATTTGCTTATCGGCACATTGCCGCGCACTCGGTAATGATGGAAAAATTTTAGCGACTTACATGCGTGCTCTCCTCCGTGTGATACGCCCACTTCCGGTGCACACGCTGGAGTGCTTGGATTTCTCCGGGTGACGTCTGCTTCGTGGCCCACGCTCTGCTGATGCGCCTGGAGTTCTCCAAGCTCTCTTGATCGGACCGCGGAACGCACAACAGAAACAGCACCAATCCTCAGCCCAGATCGTTCATCCAAGGTCCGGGGCACTTGATTTTTCTCTTTTGTTTCCTCTTCTTACTCACGTGACCTCTTTTCTTCGACGAACCAAATTTCCACACCAGTAGCCCTACGCTACCGAAACGAACACACACGCACTCCTGTTATTCGACTCGGCGAATTCCAATTGCACACTTCCGCTGACCAAAGAATACGTCCGAAACACGAAGCTTCTGTTTCCGGGATAATTTAAACTCAGAGAAAAATCAACTTTTCTGGACGACGTCAAAAGGCCACTCTCACGTTCAAAATACAGGCAGCTATACGTTGATACATCGGTACGAATGGAGCTTGATTTTTTGCTGGAAAACGATTTTGCTGAATCGAAAATTCTAAGCCGCCTATCGAAAACGCACGGATGTTGGATCTCCCAAAATGGCTTCCTTTTCAGCTTCACCGACAATCGCCACTCCCGCTGTCTGGATCCCTCCTCAACGCGTGGAATCCCCCAACACGTTTTTTTTCGTTTTTCATCGTTTTTTTTTCGCATTTTGGAGAAGGCCGACTTGAAATCGGTTGTCTTACCGCAAATTTTCTTGTCGATTTCATGTTCCGAAACACGGTCATGTTCCTTTGACCAATGTTACTGCACTATGATTTGCATTGACTCCTTTTTTGAGTGCATTAGCCGTATTTTTACACACATTTGATCCAAGTAACATTACAAGGTCCATTGACTATTTTGGCCATGGTAGTTCTTATTTCACAGTTTGTAGGTTTCAGACAAAAAGGATTCTTAAAGTTTGTCTTCTACCATAATATAGTCATTGCATCGATCATTTCTCGAGTTATTATAAAAAAGTATGGGTGCACCCCTCTCCTTTTTCTAGCTCCCCACTGAAAAGAAAGAAAGAGTCTTCAATTCTTATTTCCATATACTTTCCTATGACAAATTTGACCCCATTTGCTTAAAATGTTATCGAGTTATGCAAAAAAATTGTATGAGAGTCTTCCCTATCCATCCCCCCCATTTAAGGGTTCCCGAATAAGCAAAGAATCATCTTTCCATCCTAGAAACTTTCTCTTACTAAACTTGGTTTCTTTCGTATGACTAATTCTGTTTGAGTCTCCGAAATGTTTGAGTCTCCCGTTTCCTCTTTCTAACCCACTCAATGCAAGAACAGAAGAATCCCAAATAATTATAGAAACATTACTCGTATCAAAATACAATCCCATAACAAATTCGGTGCCTTTCGACTGATCGACTCTCGAAATTTAAAAAAAAAACTGTGGCGGCTCCCTCTTTTTTACTTTTACTGGACGGCTTCCTACTTTTTTACTGGGATCAGGTAGGGGTCTCAAACAACCATAGAGTCTTTTTCCGTTTCCTAATATCCTCCCATGCCAAATTTAGTTCCATTTGTTCGATTAATTGTCGAGTTATGCAAAAATTTGTAAGGAAGCCCCCAATCCCTCTTTTTATCTCCCAGTTGAAAGAAAGGAGGGGCTTCAATTTATTCTAGAAACATTTCTCGTACGCAAATAGACTCATATGCCAAATTTGGTATTCCATTTGCCCTTTGAAAGAGTGAGGAAAACCAAATATTCAAAGGAGCATTTTTCGGACCCAAATACCATCCCATGCCAAATTTTGTTCCATTTGCTCGAATAGTTCTCGAGTTATGCAGTATCATTTATATGAATCTTCCCTCCCCCTTTCCTTCCTCCCCGCTGTAAGAGGGTGTCTCAAATAACCATGGAAATATTCCTCGTATCCAAATACCCTCACACGCAAAATTTGGTTCCATTTGCTTCATTTGTTCTCGAGTTATGTAAAAAAAATTAAGAGAGCACCCCTCCCCCCTTTATATCTCCCTACTGAAAAAGGGAGGGGCTCTAATCTATCACAACAACATTCCTCGTACCAAAATACACTCCCATACCAAATTTGGTTCTATTTGCCTAATCAGTTGCCGAGTTATGAAGACTTGATACTTTTAATTGGGAGGCCCTCTTCCCCCTCCCTGTGAAGGGGAGGGGTCTCAAACTATAATAGGAAACTTTTCTGGCCTTCAATACCTCACCAAGTTTCACGCAAACCGGTTTAGCTGGGGGAGGAAGACTGAAATTTGCTGTATCGTTTTCTGTATCGTTTTTTTACTGTTCGGCAAAAACCCAGCAATTGTTGAAAAGATTCGTAATCGTTCAAATTCTAACTTTAGAGTTTCGTGTAGCGAGTCATGTAATTCAGTTGTTTAAGTGCTAAATTTAGATTAAGCTTTTTTTAGAACAACCATTAATCAAACCATTTTTATTCATCAGCTTTAAAACTTTAACGAAATTTGAGCGACTCAATACTCCTGATCATGCAAGAATTTGCCAGAGTAAAACAAAACCTAATTAAATCATTGTTCCATGCAAAACAACTGCTTTTCAGCATCAAACAAGTTTTATTCAAAATCACTAAATATGAAAGTAAAATTTTGAACCTTCGCACTGGTCGGTAGATTGATGAGAGAAATTTGACGTTTGAAGGATATTTTTCTTTTTTTATTCAGTTTTCCTCCCCCAGCGATTTGGAGTAAGCCATGACTTTTTTGGCGACGGACGCGTTTTTGTTTTTCTCCATTCAAAAATTTAATTCATTTATCGTTTAAATAGGAAATTTGAAGGGAAATAGTGAAAATCTTTGTTTAAATGCTCGTCAGAAGTTTCCTACGCGTTTTTTGATTAATTTTTATATATTCAAGCCTCTTTGGGGAGCGTGAAATAGCGGTGTAGATTCAGTTCGATTTAAGTTAGCGCCCTGAGAAAAGAGTACTATGGGAAGTAAATCCCAAAATTGATATGTGGAGTGATATTTGAAGAATCAAGCTGCACAACGGTTATTGATTTGAAATTCATGTGAAGTAAAATTAAGCACGGCGACCTTATCATTGGCTGACGATGCGGTTGTTGGATGCAGTGAAAGGAGGTTTTTGATAAGTTAATTGTGGAGTGAAAAATTAAAATACAGCTTGGTAGAATTCTTAAAAAAAGAGCAAAGCCTGAGTGTCTAAATTATTGCTCCCCCGCTCCCCCGGCTTGTGTGTTATTCGGAAAATGATTGAGTGGCATAGATTGCGTTAAGTGTTGCATCTTGGGAAAAATGAAGTGGCTTGCACACGTGAAAAATGTTTGACACATTGCTTAAACACATTCATTTAATGATATTTTTGGTGGGACAGTATCAATGCTTCTTTTTTAATGATACAATGACACTGGTCTGCAGCACTGAATCCAAACATGTTCGCGAACCGGGAAGCTCCGATGCAGAACTACTAGAAGAAGGCGAACATCGTCACAGCAAGCGTTGCCTTGCAGCATTTGGTGAGGAACTTCCAATTTAACTTTTCCATATTCGCTCTTGACTGGTTTTATTTCAATTTCAACGTGGTGTTATGCTTCCTTTGCACGACACAATTTAACGGTAAAAATTCAGGAAAAAAATAGAATTATTAATCTTTTATAATTTCATATGATGATATGAAGATTCAACGCATTATAATCATAATACAAAATTCATTTCACATAATCTGAATTTATCATTATTCAGCTTTAACTATTATTTTCGTCACTATGGGTAAACAGGTCTGCCTAATTGTTCAATTTACAGAAAATTCAATTAGTCAAATACTTTTGTATCTAACTGAACTTAGGAAATAAACCTTTTGAGCTCTTAAAGGGCTTGAAAGGTCCTGTGTCTACTAATGTTTTATTTTGTTCTTCTTTATTTTCAAGAGCGAGTAAAGGCGCTTTATCCTTGGTCAACGACCAGAAATGAGGGAACACAGAAATCTATTTAATACAGATGAGTTGAATAAAAATGATTAAAATTACTAATTTCCAATCCTCACTGATTATTTGTAATGTTTTATGATTTCTGTGTTCAAAATAACTCATTTGCAACCGCTGAAGGATGGGTCATATTCCATAGGTTCCATTATCAACAAGGAGCACTTTTTTAGCTTATTTGCTTCCAACGTAATGCCCCTCGGAGCGTATGGTACTGGTGGTCCACGCTTCTTCTTTCTCCTTGTTCCTGATGTCTCTGCGTTCTCTGCTCCACAGTAGGCCCGACCATTTCATGTTTTTAATTATTTTAATGTTTTCATGTTAACATAATTAAAAGCATGATGAAAGACAAAAAGAATAATAACAAATTTGTTTTATTCTTCGGGACTCAGACATAAGTTCTGGCTGTGGCAGTACGATTAGTGATTAGTGATTAGTGATTAGTGATCAGTTTTCCTCCCCCAGCGATTTTGTAGTTTCCGAGTCTATAGTGACCGGTCAACTCAAGATTCGTTAAAAGACGTTTTTTCGTTTCAGATCAGTCATTTTTTTCTATATATTCTCTTAATCCTAGTGATTATGACTACAAATACCTCTGATTTTGTTATTCATTTCAAAGGGGGGCTCTAAGAATCCAATTATAAATACACAAGATGTCTTGTTCAAAACTAGACGAATATATTTACTTGAATCTCAAATAATTCAAATATTCTTATATTTAATGAATGAAAAGAAATTTTTCATTAATGGAAGACTTAATTCAACTCTCAATCAAATTTTATGAACAAACGCACAATAGCAAGTCAATTTGCTGTCATACAATAAATAATCTAAGAGAGTTGAAATGTTCCTACGAGATAATCTTGTTGATGAAGATTTACCCTCGCTTTCGAAAAAAGAAAATAACATCACTGATTCAACGATTTTCTCAGGAGATAAAATTAGTGCCAGCAGTCAGGCGCTAGGGCTAAACATGCCAGATTCATATCACAACAACCAATTCAATCATCCTCATTGGAGTAATCTCTTTACCGTTTCTTAGAAAATGAGGAAAAAAAAAGAGGCGACATTTGTCTGACTGTTTCACAACCGGAACCTCTAAACCGCACAGGAAAAATAAACCATACCGCAGCGCCCCTTTCCGCCTTCTGAAGGCATCAGCCCAGGGCGTTCGTCGTGAACCATCTGAAGATACCTAGTTTGAATCTACACGAGAGTTGCCCTGGCTCGGGAAATTTATACCAATCAGTGTTCATTTCCAGACTAATTCGGTTTATTCATTGCCCGTTTTCCACGGTTGGGGATTTGAAGTGAACGCAAGCCAGCCAGGGAAAGGATGCTGAAATAATGTCCCTCAATTAAGGTGATTATCTCATTGGCTGATCTAGTTGTAGGTAATAGATTTATCAAGATTTTTCAAGATGATGTTGGCGACAACATACTTGTTGAAGTTATGGGACTGGATGGTCCTTTAAAATCCGTAACTCACGTTAAATATTGCACAGTGAATAATAAATTTTCGGGAAAAACTTTGTGAAGCTATGCCAAATATCTTTAAAATAAATACTTTGGCGCAGCAAGCCGAGCAACCCTTTGCTGCTTTGAGTAGGGGAGATGAGGGCATAACGAGCACCCGAGGCATAATGAGAACTACGCTTTTCTACGAAAGTGCGTATTTTCTTAAATAAATTTTCATGAGGATTTGTTTCGTACTTCCTATAGTATTAATTTTTCACAAAAAAAGAAATCTCCTAATCATCTTTACAAAGATATTTAAAAAAAACTAGCTTGGTTCTCAAGTTACGAAAATATTATAATTTTTGAGCACCGCGAAATAAGCTCTTATGATCTTCAAATAACCTTGATCTATAATGTACGCACTGCAACATGATGTACACATTGTTTCTCAATTTTTACCATCATAAAATTTTTTATTTTTCACTTTTATCAATTTTAAAACACGTTTTTACTTAAATTTGTTGACTAGGGGCATATAGAGCACCATATTATCGAGGCATAATGAGCATTTTCTGCCGTAGAATCTAGCAGCGAATTAAAATTGATTTATAGCGCCACACCTTGACTTGTTTTCATCCGACAATTTAGCCTATTGGTAAGGTATCGGAGAGGTAATCAAAAGACTAGAGTTAGATTTCTGTTCGAGGTGATTTTTTTCCATTCACAATTCATGATCGATTTTTTTATTGTTACATTATACGGCTAGTAGCATCATCCTCCGAACAAAGCACTTAATGTATGAGCGTGCGTGAATTGTTTGTATTCCACAAACAGACCTAGATTATTTTGTTATTGCTTTGTTTGATGAATCTACGACTCACCTGACTTCATCGAATTGAATTCGCTGCTAGATTCCCCGGCAGAAACGCACATCTTGCTCTGATTAATGGTGCTCATACTGCCTCAGGGGGGGTTCTCATTATGCCTCCACAGTGGCTGGTTTTCAGCTTTTGGCAAAAATTTTTAAAATGCTTTTTTAACGTTTTCATTTAGTTTTTCACGTTTCAGCCCGTTAGGGAATAGGCTTTTCAAGTGTCTGAACACGAAACAATAATGTAACCTCCATATTATAGCTATTTTCTATGGTTAAATAACCGTTTTCCTTAAGGTGGCCATTATGCCCCCATCTCCCCTACTACCTATACACTGCCGGCCAAAAGTTTGGGATCACCCGCTAAAAAACATGCAAATTTGATCGTTCATATCTCAGCCGTCTTAGGACATATTACAAATCTTCTGATCTCATTTGAAAGACAATGAGCAATAGCTATTTCGGAGGTATTTTTCCCATAAATAATGTTTTAGTTTAGCACCTAAAACTTAACCTAAATTTAGAGCATTTTCAAAAAATCGCACTCAATATTCAAAGCCAATCATCTCGCGATAGGGTGAACCAAATTTCAAAACTTGAGTTGCATTAGAATCCTTATTCTATACTTCTCAAAACACAATCAAAAAATTTTGTGCAAAAATTTAAGAATGAACTATTGATTAATAAAATAGACACTTAAGTTATCGTCCAAAAGTTTGGGATCACCCCTAGTATGGTGTATCGGCCAAAAGTTTGGGATCATTCTTTTAAAAACATGCAAATTTATTTCATTCATATCTTTCTCATCTAACATCGTATTGCAGATCTGGAGGGTGCATTTGAAAGCTTAGGAAATGTTGTTTTTTTCATAAATTCATTAAAAAATTATATTTTAAATCCATAACCATAAAAAATTCACAATCATAAGTGTGATTTTCCAAAAAACAATTAATTTCAGGTAAATTTTTTATGGTCATCACTTTAAAATATAATTTTTTAATGAATTTATGAAGAAACAACAATTCCTAAGCTTTCAAATGCACCCTTCAGATCTGCAATACGATGTTAGATGAGAAAGATATGAATGAGATAAATTTACATGTTTTTGGCCGATACACCATACTGAGGGGTGATCCCAAACTTTTGGACGATAACTTAGGTGTCTACTTTATAAATTAAAAGTACATTCTTAAATTTTTGCACAAAATTTTTTGATTGTGTTTTGAGAAGTATAGAATAAGGATTCTAATGCAACTTCAATTTTGAAATTTGGTTCACCCTATCGCGAGATGATTGGCTTTGAATATTGAGTGCGATTTTTTGAAAATGCTCTAACTTTAGGTTAAGTTTTAGGGGCAAAACTAAAACATTATTTATGGGCAAAATACCTCCGAAATAGCTATTGCTCATTATCTTTCAAATGTGATCAGAAGATTCGCAATATGTCCTAAGACGGCTGAGAT